>NC_056749.1:760154782-760344636 GCF_019279795.1 Protopterus annectens
CAGCTTGTAGGCATAATACAAAACTATCAACTATTTTTAGAGAACATATGAACATCATATGTATAAATCTGTGCAACAAGCAATATATACAATAAAATATGTCCAATAAAACCCAAAATGTCTTGGAACAAACAATAATTAATATCAGTGCTATAAAAACTTACATAGAAATAAAAAACAAGGTCATAGTGTATACCTCATTAAAATAAAAAGTCTGCTTTAAGTTTTAAATAACTGGTGAGGATACCATATCGTTCAAACCTGGGCTAGTAGTGGCATTAACTCTGAGTTGCCACATAAGTTCTCTAAATTCAAGGAACCAGCCACTGGGACCCCCTCTCTCATCCATTACTACCCTTTCCAGAATGATAAACTTGAAATTATGGTTTGGAAATGTATTAATGTGCTTTGCCAAGGCATTTTTGGTGTTGCCTTTAGTTATATCATATGTATGCTGATAAACACATGTCCTGAAGGCATTTTTGGTCTTGCTAATATAAAACCCAGGACACGCCTGGCATATAGCAGCCTACACTACTTGTTTACTCACACAATTACAATTCTGGTTGACTTTTACCCATCCATAACCTTTAATAAAGATTCTGTCACACTCTAACATATATTTGCATTGAGTGCAGTGCCCACATTTTGTCATTTTCCCAATACCAGGTTTTGTGATCTTACCACTGGACTCCAAAAGGTTCTTAATGCTGGAATCCTTTTTGTATATTATAACAGTGAAGTCACCCACCTTCCATCCTATGGTCTCATTGCTCATAAGAATGAACCAGTTTCTCACCAATATGCCCCATATCAAAGGGAATTGTAAGTTGCATGTAAGAATAAGCCCATGTTGAAATGGGGCAGTTGTTGAAACCCTACTTTCTGAAGGTGCACAGAGTCTAGAAATGTCCAAACCCAACAGTGGGTAAAAATAACCTTCCACTCTCTTTTTGGATACTTCCTCAAGTAAAGGTATCACAAATTCTTCAGGGAACCCCCTGTTCACTAACATACCCAATAAAACATCCCTTTCCTTGTAAAAGTAATCAATTCTGCTGATCATGCAGGCCAATCTCACCCCTTGTCCTTTTATTAAGGATCTTTTTTGATGAAGGGGATGTCCGCTATCAGAATGAAGAAGGGTGTTCAAACATGTGGGTTTTCTGAATATATTAGAATAAAATTGGTTATTCTCCAGATCCTTGGAAATCTGTATATCCAGGTAACTAATGGATTCCATATGAGTTACCATGGTAAACTCCAGAAAGGTAGTACTGGAGTTGAGAAACAGTAGGAATTCAGACAACTGCTCCTGGTCCCCCCTCCAGAAAATAAGGATGTCATCTAGGTACCGCCCATAGAATGAGCAGTATGTCATCCATTCAGATGTGAAAAATTGGGACAATTCCCATTGTGTCAGGACAATATTAGCAAAAACTGGTGCACAGGCCACCACCATAGCAATACCTGATTTTTGCTTAAAAAGATGTCCCTCAAAAATCAGCAAACTGTTTTCCAGGACTAATTCCATTAAAGTCCTAAGTGTAAGAATCCTGGTATGGGAGAATGTGGTCTGTTGGCACAATAAATCATAGAACAATTCAATGCCTTCTGTTAGAGAAATATGTATTTGAATATATGTGAAGTGTTAGTTTAAAAGCAAAGTAGTATGTAATGCATTTTATTCTATTAATGATATAACAAAAAGAATGAATTCATGTGTAATTGCAAGAAGTTTTTGAAATTGCAGTGTGGCTTGTTGCAAGTTGGCCTCTGACCCTGGCAGCTGGTAGCTCAGCAAGTTTTAATGTTTTTGCTTTTCACAAGTGATTATCTGCTGGGTCAGGAAATTAAATATGTGAAATAATGAAATCTTCTGCTCTTTCCTGCTGGGATGATTTGGCCTTGTGTATGTGTTACTAGATAACACGCAGCTGTTGGGAAAGTGTTACAGGGGAACAAAGAAGTGTATTAGAAGACTGAATCTGCTATTGTATTCGAACTAGTCTGAAACCTTGAAGAAGTAACTTTACAGAAAGACATTATGTCTGACCAGGTGGATAGCAAGGCCGTATTGTTACGAGAGGAAAACTTTTTTTTTAAATATACAGCATCAACATTATTTAATGAATAGAATACTGTAAGCTAAAGTGATGTAGATGCCCTGTGACTGACCACGTCAGTAAGGTGGGCACAACTTGAATGTAAGAAACTATAAGAATTGTGTACTTCCGGTTTCATGTCAGACAAAATTCTGTACTTGTACGTTTTTTGCCTCCTGGTGTATACTAGTAAACTTTTGAACCTGAACCTCCTGTGTATTGATCTTTTTATTTTATTTAACAGTTTGGTCCTTCTTAGCCGGAAATCTCTCAGACAGCTGCAGATCAGAATCTACCGGTAGTCGAATACTGCGCAGGAGAAGTTACCGAAACGGTTCTTCTTGGGTGAAAAGACCTCCGACTGAATTGTCGTTTAAAGAGGCTGGCCACTTTCTGATCTGTGGCCGAAGAGCAGATCCTGGACGGCTCAATACCGGAGGCTCAGGTAGGAAGATTTTTGCATTTTTTCTGTTTTGGATCAGGGACTAGGTTACAGTAAATATTGTTCTCAGGATTTGTTATGCAGATCAGGGACAAAAGGAATTACTGTGTATTTGGTCATAGATCAGGGTAACAGAATAAGGTAGGCAGTTATTCTAGATAAACTGTGAAAAGGAACTGAAATGTTGGTACCACGTGATAAGAAGGGTTACGTAACATTTTCTTTTTAACATGGGAAATCAGTGCACTAAAACATCGTGAGATCCGCCCCTAACCGAAGACGCAAAATATATGCAATCACAACATTCTGATGATGTTAGGTATTATACGAAATGGGTTAACAAATATGAATTCGATGGTAAATTAGATAAAACTTCACTGGTTAAACTCCTTAAGCAACTTAAATCCGGTGCGGAAGGTCAGGCAAAAAAGCAATGCCAATTAGGCATTCCTCGGGCACACAGGTGGATTGAGGAAGCAAACCGTAGGGAACAGAAGACTAGAAATTCGAAAGCATTATTTTTAGACAAAGAAGATAATAACATAGTAATAGCAACAGCTCCTCCTCCCCTGCCCCCCTCCGTTGCCTTTTTCAGGATATGAAGCGAGTGGACAGGCTGGTCCACCTCTGTATTATCCTGAGGTCTCAGCGAGACCACAACCATTTGTTAGAGATACTATTGAAACTAGGTCCCAAGCACGTAAAATACATGGGGACGCAGAATCATATCAAATAGAGAGAAACCTACAGGATGAGAATGAGGAAGAAATATGTCCGCTTATAGAGGTCCCAAATCCTCAGGCAGGACAAGCAGGGCAGGACCCAACTCTCTTAGTATACAGACCATGGACACTGGAGGATATCCGGAAAGCTACTGAGGGAATCCCCCATTCGAAAGTTAATTTTATGAAATTTTTAGAAGATTTGCAAGGCATGAGGTTGAGTTACCACTTGAATGGGGAAGAAGTAGAAAAAGTAGTAAGACAAATTATAGGTCCAGATTGGCACATGATTTGTTGCACCTGGAATCCTCGTAATGCAGAGCTTAAACCACTCCCACATAGTGACGCAGAACTAGACAATAGAGTGAAAGGTCTTACAGACCAAATCTCTGAGAAATGGAAACCTAGAGCAGACTGGACTTGCATTAACCAATGCATACAACAGGAAAATGAGACGATAGATGGGTACTATGCTAGATTATTGGAATGTTTTAATAATCATAGCGGTATGACAGTTCCTGAAAATCAAGTGAATGATTCCCCGTATGAACAACAATTGAAAACTGCATTTTTAAAAGGTTGCATTGCACCTATCAGTAGCTCATTATGAAGCATATGATAGACCATCGAACAGGTAGGCTGCAAGCCTTACTTGAATATGCTAGACATGCTGAAAGACATTTTAATAGCAAGAAGAAAAAAAAGGCGCAAGTCTTCACTGCTGAAGACGGAGCTGAAGTATTTGTGTTACAGTTAGGCAAAAAGGGAAAGAAAAATGCCCAGGGAAATAAACAGTCTGACAAACGGTCAGAAGATTTTGAGGAAAGGAAAAAGAGAGGTGAATGCTTTAAGTGCATGAAGAAGGGACATCTAGCGAGGGATTGTAAACAGAATAAAAATGTAATAACAGAAGACAAGGGAGATGAGGACTGACTATATGATAGTGAAGATACATCATGCAGAAGTCAGAAATCATCAGGAGAAGTTAATAAACAGAGGGCAAATGTAAATGCGGTAGAAGGAATAGAGGAAGTGCAAGTAGATATGGAGGATGAAGAAAGTGAAATTCTGGATTTAGCATTATTGAGCCTAGAGCTCTACTTAGCAGACACAAAACCGGAAGTTACACTTCTAGTGGAGGGAAGGGAAGCCAAATTCCTGTGTGACTCAGGAGCATCACGGACCCTGATGCACCCCTCCAAGCTACCAGAACATTCTGAATCACCTGATTATATATTAGTGAAAGCTGCAAATGGACAGCTATACAGGGAACCACTCTCCCATGATATAGCAATAACTGACCCTGTTTCAGGTATGACTCAAAGAAGTAAGATTGTTGTTTCTGCAAAATGTCCATTGAACCTATTGGGTAGGGACCTTATGCAAATATTTGGCATAGCAGTATTTCCAACTGTACAGGGTATGGAGGCACAGAGACAAATGGATACTTTTGTGGTGCGATCGGATGGTGAAACTTTTTATTGGTACAGCCAGGACCTAGTTACGACTGGTCCAGGGGCAGTAACCGAGGAATTGATGAATGTAGCCATCAGTAAAGCCCACTCCCTTGACACTGATCGACAGCATCTGTTACACTGTACTCTATACTACTGTAATATGCCAGGACCTGATAGAGAATATGAGCAAGAATTGTTCAAAAATCATGCAACTAGATTAGTATTACGTACCTTGTATTGGGATACTGAGGGGAACAGTATAGTTAGCTATTCATTACCTCAAGAATTCCTTGCATTATATAGATCAAATCGATTGCCACATGTCAGCTTGACAAAGAACAAAAACGTAAAATGGGCAGACTTAGGAGAAAAGGTAACAAGATGGGAGAAACAGACTGACTTAGAATTGTCAGAACAGGGAATACAGAAACAAAAGTTGAATTGGTTGACGCAGACGCACCCGGCTGTACACTTGCAATCTAGCGAGGACAGCTGATTAGCATTTTTATTAGAAGAAGAAGAGAAAGCCTTATGTGAGATACCAACGACTCTTTGGTCAACAGGCAAGTCAGACGTAGGACTTATTCGAACAGCAGGACCGGTTACAATTACACCAAAGTCAGCATTTAGGCCACAGAAAAGAAAATACCCTTTGAGGAAAGATGCAGAAATAGGAATTAAGCCTATAATAGCAGCATTACTCAGAGAAGGAGTACTGGTAGAATCTCCTGATTCACCATGTAATACACCCCTATTTCCTGTTAAAAAAGCAAATGGGGAATGGCGGATGGTTCAAGAATTACAAGCTGTAAACAATGCAGTGATACCCAGAGCACCCACGGTGCCAGACCCACATACTTTGTTAAATGACTTAAAACTGCAACAGAAATATTTCTCTGTGGTAGATATCAGTAATGCTTTCTTTTCAATACCTATACATCCTGATAGTCAATACTGGTTTGCATTTACATTTCAGGGTAAAAGGTATACCTATACTCGACTACCACAGGGATATTGTGAGAGCCCAACAATATTTGCACAAGAAATGGCTAGCAACCTGGCAGGGTTTACCCCACCAGGAGGAAGTCAAATTCTACTTTACATAGATGACATCTTGCTAGCAGCCCCCACCCAGCAGCAATGCAGGGAAGATACTATAGCGCTACTGAAATTCTTAGCAACACAAGGACAGAAAGTAAACAAAAGTAAGTTACAACTCTGGAAAAAGCAAGTTAGATACCTAGGATATGTGATATCCAATGAAGGTAGGATATTAGACGAGGATAGAAAGACAGCAATTTTACAAGCACCCAAACCAGCAACCAAGAAGGAAATGATGTCCTTCTTGGGGACAACTAATTTTTGTCGGAGTTGGATACCAAACTATGCTTTGGAATCTGCTCCACTGACTGACTTGATATATAAAACACCAATGGCAGCACAAGATTTATTACAATGGACACCCGAAGCAGAAACGGCTTTCTTCAGGTTGAAGCAGTTGATAGCTTCTTCATTAGTTTTAGGACTCCCAAATTATCACAAACAGTTCTTTCAGACCGTAGATTGTAAGCAAGGATATATGATGTCAGTGCTGACGCAACAACATGGGGATAAGCAATGCCCCATAGCCTATTATTCATCACAGTTAGACCCAGTGGCGCGATCTTTGCCTCACTGTGTACAAGCAGTGGTTGCAGCTGCAATGGCAGTACAGGCCTCGGCCTCAGTGGTATTATTCCACCCTCTCACATTGAGAGTGCCTCATGCAGTCGCAATAATTTTACTGCAAGAAAAAGTAGCATATCTTTCTCCTGCTAGACATCTTTCATGTATGACTATACAGCTGAGCCAACCTCATATGACAATTGAATGATGTACGACATTAAATCCATCAACATTACTCCCAACTCCTGCAGATCACACACCGCACAGCTGCCTGCAGGAAATTGAACAGTTAGCCTTGCCTAGACAAGATCTCACAGATATGCCCTTGGATAATGCCGAGGTGACATATTACGTGGATGGCTCATGCAGAAGGGGCCCTACAGGAAATAATCTAGTGGGGTATGCAGTAGTTACAGACACTAACATTTTAGAAGCCCAACCCTTACCACATAACTTATCTGCACAAGCAGCGGAATTGATAGCTTTAACACGAGCATGTACTTTAGCAAAAGACAAATGTGTAAACATATATACTGATAGTCCGTATGCTTTCTCTAGAGTACATGTATTTGTGCAACAATGGAAAAATAGGGGAATGATAACATCTAGTGGAAAACCAATTAATCATGCACAATTTATTTTGGAATTATTAGAATCTATCCAATTGCCTACTAAAGTAGCTATTTGCAAATGTGTAGCTCATACAAAACAACAGGATAGGATTTGAAAGGCAATGCGAGAGCTGATGCAGCTGCAAAGCAAGTGGCCTTAGACTCAGAAACTTTACTTTTGAATGAGGAATTGCAACCCTCTGAGATTTTAGATTTAGACATGTTGAAAACAATGCAGAAGCTTACTACAAAAGCAGAAAAACAAAAATGGGAAAAACAAGGCGCAATTCTTGAAAATGGACTGTACATTTCCAAAGAGAAAAAAACAATATTGCCGTCTAATTTATTTAGATATGCAGCTTTGTTGAGCCATGGGCAGTGCCATGTCTCAACAGGGGGGATGGTACAGTTAGTAAACCGAATATTCCAAACATATGGATTCACAAATTACACAAAAAAATTTTGTGCAGCTTGTCATACTTGTAACAAGCACCATGCACAAGGGGCATTTAAACCTAAGCAAGGAAGTTTTCCTATACCACCATATCCGTTCCATACTATTTGTATGGATTTCATAGAATTGAATAAGTGTGAAGGGAAAAAATATTGCCTAGTCATTGTAGATATGTTTTCTAAATGGGTAGAAGCTTTTCCAACCAAAAATCCGGATGCAGCAACAGTGGCGAAAGCCCTGATAAAAGAAGTAATCCCTAGGTTTGGCATTCCGGAAAGGATTTATAGTGACAATGGCACACATTTTGTTAATCAGACAATCCAGCAACTTGGAAGATTTTTTGGAATCTCCTTAAAAAATCATTGTGCCTACCACCCACAGTCTGCAGGACTGGTGGAAAGTTACAATGGAACCCTTAAGAACAAACTTAGGAAGTTAGTTAATGAGACCCAGAAGAATTGGATATACTGTTTGCCTTTAGTGCTGCTGAGTATGAGAACGGTTCCAAATGTGAAGGGTTTGACTCCCTTGGAAATGGTTTTTGGGAGAGCATATTATGTGCCTCAGTGGAAAGCTCTCATGCCTGCAGAGCAAGAGGCTGACAGTTCATTAGCTAGTTATATGAGGAAACTGTTAACAAATAAATCTGTTTTGCAGTTTAACTCTTTTTCAGATAAGGAACAGACCAGACCGGTGGAAGCAGTTCTGGCTCTGGGAACTTGGGTGTGGCTAAAAGTGATGAAGAGGAAGAATTGGGCGAGTCCAAAGTGGGAAGGACCGTACCAGGTACTGTTGGCAACACCTACTGCAGTCAGAGTGGCTGAGGAGACGTCCTGGGTCCATTTGACACACTGCAAACTGTGAACTGTAAAGAACTTTCAACTTGATAAAAACTTTGTGACTGATATACAACAAGGGCAAAATGGCCAAAAACAAAGAGAATAGAAATGCAGATCAACCCCAGAGATGTTGCATAATCATTTTGTTGAGAATACATTTATTAACTATAATTGCGACAATTTTCCTCTTGTTGTGGTTTTTTTCTACACTCAACCACACAAGTAAAAGTGGGAAGACATGAAGAAACTTCTATAGACTGGCATCCACATTTTAACACATACCTAGCCATGAAGCGTGTATATGCAGAGACTATGAACATTTCAAATTGCTGGGTTTGTACAGCTATACCAACAGCATATGGAGGACTGATAATGTCCGTTGTCCCTCTGGGGATAAATGAGACTTGGGAAAATTTGCTTTTCAACACAGGGACTGTGAGATCACAGGACAAAATAGCTTTGTTTTTACCTGTCACACAAAAGGGAATTGTATGTTTTTATAAAAATGACTCTGTCCAGGTGGGCTGGAGCAATTGTAATATAGCAATATCTTATCAGTGTTATATTAAGAATAGTAATGGCAATACTTTTTGCAATACTAATTATGACTCATATTTGAACTCAATGAAAACAACCATGAATGAAATTCGCAAGAATCCTGTTTTATTTAAACAATTGTCAGTTATAGACCAGAAAATGTTTCATGCAGGGTTAATGCGTATTAGTACTAAAGTAGAAAATTTTTATTTTATTTGTGGGAAAAAAGCATATAAATGGCTACCTGAGAATTGGTCCTGCAGTTGTTTTTTGGGTTATCTGGTTCCGGCTATAAGACATACTGCAGAATTACCTTTGGGTAAGATACGAAACACGAGAGAAGCAGCCCAAAAGCCTGAAGGTCCAGTTGAGAAACCTGTAAATCCAGTAGGATGGATCGAAGCTGGCTGGAAAGACCATAATACCGTAAAGGATGAAAGCAAATTGACTCATATGGACTTGAGTGACAGTGTTATATCTCGGGCAGGAATATTCCCAGAATATGGAGCAGTCAAATCAATCTGGGAGTTGAGGAAGCTGTCGAAACTTCTCGAAGTAATAAGTAATGCGACTTTCTCTGTCCTAGAACTGGTGACTGATGAACTGAATGCAATGAGAACTGTTGTGCTACAAAATCGAATGGCTCTTGACTTCACCCTAGCGGCGAGAGGTGGTACATGCACGCTTATCAAAGAAGAATGCTGTGCGTACATTCCAGACAACAGGCATGAAATTAACAACCACCTAGAGGTAATTCAGCAGGTATCAGCCATGACTGAACCAGGCCCAAACCCACTGACGGACCTTTTCCAAAATCTATTTAGGGGGGTGGGGTTCCATCCTAATGAATATTCTGATTGCTATTTGTGTGGGTTTACTTCTATTAGGAGCATGTGTTTGTTGTGGAATTCCCTGCATGAAAAGATTAATCAAAGATTTTATTGATGTATCTGTTACTGAAACTTTGTACCAAGATATTGAGATTGAAAAATTGATCTCAAATGAAAACTTTTTCTGAAGTATAGATCAAATGACTCACCTAGCTGAAAATCCTTAGTGGAAGAGGTTATGATACGAAATGACATTATGCATACTTCAAAATAGAATAAAAAGTATTAATAGGAGGGAAAATGTTAGAGAAATATGTATTTGAATATATGTGAAGTGTTAGTTTAAAAGCAAAGTAGTATGTAATGCATTTTATTCTATTAATGATATAACAAAAAGAATGAATTCATGTGTAATTGCAAGAAGTTTTTGAAACTGCAGTGTAGCTTGTTGCAAGTTGGCCTCTGACCCTGGCAGCTGGTAGCTCAGCAAGTTTTAATGTTTTTGCTTTTCACAAGTGATTATCTGCTGGGTCAGGAAATTAAATATGTGAAATAATGAAATCTTCTGCTCTTTCCTGCTGGGATGATTTGGCCTTGTGTATGTGTTACTAGATAACACGCAGCTGTTGGGAAAGTGTTACAGGGGAACAAAGAAGTGTATTAGAAGACTGAATCTGCTATTGTATTCGAACTAGTCTGAAACCTTGAAGACGTAACTTTACAGAAAGACATTATGTCTGACCAGGTGGATAGCAAGGCCGTATTGTTACCAGAGGAAAACTTTTTTTTAAATATACAGCATCAGCATTATTTAATGAATAGAATACTGTAAGCTAAAGTGATGTAGATGCCCTGTGACTGACCACGTCACAAAATTCTGTACTTGTACGTTTTTTGCCTCCTTGTGTACACTAGTAAACTTTTGAACCTGAACCTCCTGTGTATTTATCTTTTTATTTTTTTATCACCTTCCGAATGTGGGATGACATTGAATAAATCTTTGATCTCAATAATTAAAAAAATAATGTTACTGTCAAAAAATTTTTGTCTGATTTTTTTTGAGACAGTCCCAAGAATCTTTTATAATATGGGAAAATGAACTCAGACAGTTTTTTAAGTTGTGGTCCAAAAATTTGGCAATACTAATAGTTTTGGAACCTTTTGCATCCACTATGGGCCTTAATGGTGGGTGGGACATGTTCTTGTGGATTTTTGGGATCCCAAATACCTTTAGGATCCATGGATGTTTCTGTGTGCAAAAAACAGTTCTTCAGATATCTGGTTGTTAAGAAATAAATCAGAAAGCACCATGTCTACATGGCTATATGCGATGTTTAATTCATTGCGTGATAGTTGTGCATATCCATCACCAAGAAGATGTTCTAGCATACAGTCAATGTAGGAAAACAAAAAACAGCTGACGAGAAGGTCGTTCCAAACTTTACTGAAAATAAGACAAGTACATACAAGGCTTAAAGCGCTTTTCGTTTGCACTAAAGCAAACTTCTTCAGAAGTCCTTGTAATTAAAAACCGCCACAATTTAAATTACATCACTGCTTACATCACAGACACATTACCTTTACAGCAATGAACAACTTAAAGTTGTAAGACATGTAAAACTTAAAACCGCTACTAAAAGAAGCAATATGATGAAAAACGGTCACAAAAGTTTAAACTAAACTTGATTTTAAAAGTATGACATTTATATATTATGTTTTGTCATAAACCCTTACTAAAAAACAAGCTTCAATAAGAAGTTGTTAAATGAAGATGGCATTAAGTTACTAGAGTAACAATTAAACCACCTATTATTTAAATAATAACCAGTTAAAACATGAAATTCAATGAAAACGATAATACTGATAAATCAAATGTTTGTCAAGACATTTTTAGAACATGGCATTTAGATATAATATCGTGTGCTGGTACTATGCTATCGACACAAGTTTTTATTTTTCAAAATACAACTTATAGAACACATATCATTCAAACCAGGGGGTCTACATGCCTCAAGTCTAATTTGCCATGCCAGTTCCAATTCTTCCAAAAGAATTGGTAATGGGCCTCTTCATATAGATGGAACTATTTGGTCTATAGCCATAAAAGTGAAGGCATGGTTAGGAAAAGAATGTACATGTTTCGCGAGTGCATTATCTAACTTCCCTTTATTGATTGCATACTGGTGCTTGTAGACTCTCTCACGAAGTTTACGTTCCTTTTTGCCAATATAAAAAGCAAAACACTGTTTACATTTTGCTAAATAGACTATAAACTTGGATTGGCAATTAAACTTGAATCTAACCTTGTATTCCATATTGTTGACCACAAATGTACTAGATGTTGCCATGTACTTACAGTAGTTACATGCCTCGCATTTAAACATACCAATTGATTGGTGTTGTGGGAATTTGTCAACTCAAGGAAATTTTTTAAATTCCTACCCCTTCTAAAACGCGTATGAAATATATCTCCGAGTTTATCCCAAAGTACTGGTGATGTCCTGAATAGCTCCCAATAACTACATTTTGTAGTGATACCTACTTAGTAACAGGTATATTAAAGAAAAATTGGGAGCTATTCAGGACATCACCAGTACTAATGGGGGCGGCCTGTGCACCAGTTTTTTGCTAATATTGTCCTGACACAATGGGAATTGTCCCAAGTTTTTACATCTGAATGGATGACATACTGTTCATAATATGGGCGGTACCTAGATGACATCCTTATTTTCTGGAGGGGGGACCAGGAGCAGTTGTCTGAATTCCTACTGTTTCTCAACTCCAGTACTACCTTTCTGGAGTTTACCATGGTAACTCATATGGAATCCATTAGTTACCTGGATATACAGATTTCCAAGGATCTGGAGAACAACCAGTTTTATTCTAACATCTTCAGGAAACCCACATACTCAAACACCCTTCTTCATTTTGATAGCGGACATCCCCTTCATCAAAAAAGATCCTTAATAAAAGGACAAGGGGTGAGATTGGCCTGCATGATCAGCAGAATTGATTACTTTTACAAGGAAAGGGATGTTTTATTGGGTATGTTAGACAACAGGGGGTTCCCTGAAGAATTTGTGATACCTTTACTTGAGGAAGTATCCAAAAAGAGAGTGGAAGGTTATTTTTACCCACTGTTGGGTTTGGACATTTCTAGACTCTGTGCACCTTCAGAAAGTAGGGTTTCAACAACTGCCCCATTTCAACATGGGCTTATTCTTACATGCAACTTACAATTCCCTTTGATATGGGACATATTGGTGAGAAACTGGTTCATTCTTATGAGCGATGAGACCATAAGATGGAAGGTGGGTGACTTCACTGTTATAATATACAAAAAGGATTCCAGCATTAAGAACCTTTTGGAGTCCAGTGGTAAGATCACAAAACCTGGTATTGGGAAAATGACAAAATGTGGGCACTGCACTCAATGCAAATATATGTTAGAGTGCGACAGAATCTTTATTAAAGGTTATGCATGGGTAAAAGTCAACCAGAATTGTAATTGTGCAAGTAAACACGTAGTGTATGCTGCTATATGCCAGGCGTGTCCTGGGTTTTATTTTGGCAAGACCAAAAATGCCTTCAGGACATGCGTTTATCAGCATACATATGATATAACTAAAGGCAACACCAAAAATGCCCTGGCAAAGCACATTAATACATTTCCAAACCATAATTTCAAGTTTATCATTCTGGAAAGGGTAGTAATGGATGAGAGAGGGGGTCCCAGTGGCTGGTTCCTTGAATTTAGAGAACTTATGTGGCAACTCAGAGTTAATGCCACTACTAGCCCAGGTTTGAACGATATGGTGTCCCTCACCAGTTATTTAAAACTTAAAGCAGACTTTTTATTTTAATGAGGTGTACACTATGACCTTGTTTTTCATTTCTATGTAAGTTTTTATAGCACTGATATTAATTATTGTTTGTTCCAAGACATTTTGGGTTTTATTGGACATATTTTATTGTATATATTGCTTGTTGCACAGCATACATACATATGATGTTCATATTTTCTCTAGAAACAGTTGATAGTTTTATATTATACCTACAAGCTGGCATTTTTTGTAATTTAGTGTTAGGGAACACGTTTACCACATATATACATTTTTTATAGTAGTACTAAGTAATGGCTTATATTTTAATTTACTGGTAAAGAAACAATTCAGAAAACAAGGGAGTCTTTGTCTTTAAACATTTGTATGCGTAATTATTCAATTGTATTTAATCAGTGGCTTAATAGTTGTATGTATAAAAGGATGGTCTTGCTGACTGTCAGGTATTCTGAAGAAGTCAATCCTAATATTTGACGAAAGTGCTTAATAAATTTTATTTATTCCAGTATCCTGCTCCATTTTCGTGCCTTTTTGTTGATTCCGCAATATGAGAAAATATTTTAAAGTAGACATGCAGAATATTTTAAAAATGCATAAAGAATTTTAGGAGTATATTCCAAGTGACTGTGTCCACTTGTACCCCTAGTATGGGTGAGTGGGGTTGTACCCCATACTTCTCTGTACTTTAAATAGTTACTTCACAAACTTCCATAGAGAGCTTAAGACATCACCTTGTTATTCAACACCAGCAGGCAGTTTCAAATTAATCCTTTTCTTGTCATGTAGTTCCCCCTTTTCTAATTATTTAATTTATATACTCATTCATTTATTTATTCATTTATTTATTTATTTATTTATTTATATATTTAACACACGGGATTTAGCTTGCAAAGACAATGCTTTAAAACTTTTGTGTACAAAATCAGCTTTCCATCAAAGTTATCCCATATAAGAGATTACCTTCAAAGTTAATGGCCAATATTTCTAAAATTTAACCAATCTGTATGATAGTTATCTGTATCTTCCAGTAAGTATTTTTTATAACATTTTATTAAACAAGTCTGCAAAAAGAAGAAATACACTATACAACACAAAACACAACATGTAGATACTAATCTGAACACTAGTCTATAACTATGAAAAATAGAATAAAGAATAGGTAAAAACCTAATGGGAAGACAACTGGTAAACCAAGGAACAGTCTGAAGTCAATTAACCATTTGCAAGATAAATACAAGCAAGACCATATAAAACTGAACAAATAGAAATATGGATAGTGGCCACAAAAAGACCACAAAAAAGTAAAGCATCAGAGAGGGGTATGGCAAGCCCCCATATGGGAAGGTCAGAGTAATGATAAAAAAGAGGGGTGGAGCAAAGGGGGGTGACCATAAAATGGCATAATGAGAGAGGGGAGAATGTAATCCAGCACTGACAAGTGCAGCAGACAATCAACAAAGGTGGGCAAGTTAAGAATAAAACCCTTAGGTTTCTGATAACAACATGTGGCAGTAGACAGGTTTAATGGTACAGGAGGGGAAGTAGCCCAAAGTCTATCTCTGCAAATAAGCCATCTGCAAATATCTGCTTTGATTAGGCTGTTTGGGGATTTCCAAGCGGATGCTGTATGACACCCAACAGATACAGAAAGCTGAAGCAGCCAGAGGAAATCAGTCTGAAAGCATGTCTAGTATGCATTGCACTGATTTGGAACAGTGTAGCTGCATCAAAGAAAGTTAAATAAAGAGGACTAAAGAATCAGGAATGCTATTACCATTCAACCTTGTGGCCACACTATGTATTGTAATGCAAATTGTTTAAGAAAGAGATACAAAATAATGACATTAATAATATCAATACATATATGCTGAATATCACAACGTGTAACAATGCTGAATACTGAATCCACATATCAGTATGAACCAAGGAAGTGCTAACATGGGTTGTGCAGTGGGGCAAATTCAAGTGTTCAATATTGTGGTCTTCAGCATTTTGGAATTTTGATATTATGGTCTTATAGGTTCATAGGCTGGTACTAGGCTATTGGCCCAAGGGCCTAAGTAAGCCTAGCCAACAAGGTTCCCTGGCTTACGCTGCCCAAGAAAGTTAATTTCCTGTGCCCCTGTCGAGCAGAGACACAGAAGTGATCCCCAGGGTGTATTTCCTATTTCCCATCCACTCATCAAGATTTTTCTTGAAGAGTGCTAATGAGGAACTTTGCTTGACATAGATGGGTAGCTCTGGGGCAGGAATCTATCCCTTTAGCATCTCCTCTTTATTGTGGTGACAAGGTTTAAGGCTCTAGAGCATGTAGCTCGGAGGGATTGGGATTTAAGGTACAGCACGTCCAACAGCTCTGCATTTGACATAGCTTTATATGTTAGGCAGAGATCACCTCAGAGTAGGAGATATGCTACGGTGTAAAGCTGGAGTTTTTTGAGATGATCATTGTAGGGCATATGTTTTAGGCTAGTAATCCTCTTTGTGAGGTACTTCTGTGGCCTTTCCAGCTGCTGCAGATGTCTTGTGAGATACATTCCAAAAGGGGCATTGTACTCTATAATGGGTCTAATGAGTGTCGAGTAGAGGGGAACAATGACCTATTTTTTCCTAATTTACTAAGGGATGAGAACCCTTTTCTGATGAGATGTGCCACGTAGAAGGATTTCCTGACTACTGTGGAGATGTGATTATCAAAGGAGAGACTACTGTCCACCTGGGTCCCAAGGTCTCTTATCATACATTTGGCATTAAGTAGCCTGCCGTCTATCTAGTAGTTCATGGGTACAGAGTTTTTACCAAAGGGGATGACAATGCACTTTTTGGCATTGAGCTTGAGGCCATGGCCCTGACACCAGGCATCTGTCTCAGTGAGGCCCTTCTGTAGGATGTCCACATCATTTGGGGACTCGACTATGGCTCCTAGTTTGCAGTCATCTGCAAACTTCATTAGACAAAGGCCTTCTGTGTTAGCATATACTTCAGAGAAGTAGATACCAAACAGGAGAGGTCCCAGGACTGAACCCTGTGGTACTCCACTTGTCAATGGTTTGAAGTCAGATTTGGAGTCTGCAACTTTTAAAGTGTGGGATCTGTCAGTGAGCCAGTTGGCAACCCATCTTGTGACGTAAGGATTTATACCTAGATTAGTGAGTTTATCTATAATTCCAGAATGGATAATGGTGTCGAAAGCCTTGGTGAGTTCAAAATAGTCTGTGTGAACCACCTTATCCTTGTCTACAGCTTTGGTGACTGCCTCAAAGTCAATCAGGTTGAGGAGGCTTGATCTGCCTTTCACAAACCCGAACTGGGTGGGATCCAGCGTTTGGAGGTTACCAACGTCTTTGTTTATGAGTTCCATGATGATATGTTCCATGGCCTTACAGGCCAGGCTCTTCAGGCTAATAAGGCAATAGTTCCTGGGATCAGTGGTGGCTCCCCCTTTGTGGAGTGGGATAACTGTTTCTGTGTGGTATTCAGTGGGTGCAAAGCCTGATGGGAGGTTATGATTAAACATGGTGCTTAGGTGGGGAGCCAGTTCGTTCTGAAGTTTGTGTAAAACGCAGCCTGGGATGTTGCCCAGTCTCATGGATGCTGTGTTTTTGGCTTTAGCAAGTGTAGCTTTTACCTATGTAATTGTGATTACAGGGACGCTGCATTCTTCCTTTATAGATATGGGCCCTTTATGGGTGAGAGGGGGGGGTAAAGTTAGCACTGAACCTATCTGCCAGGACGTTGGCAATATCAGTTGGTTCTGTAATTTTCGTGCCATTGTGTTGTAACTCAGAGCAAATCTGGGTATTGTCGTTGAGATTCCTGACATAGCTATATGTTTTGTGGTTGTCCTTAGAATCAGTGGTGATTTTGTTTTCGTAGCTGGCTTTAGAGGATCTTCTAAGGGATCAGAGTTTCTTACTGTGGCTGACCAGGAAGTTCCTCCACTCATGGGATTTTACTCTCTTTTGCAACAGTTTCTTCCTTCTGTTGTAGAGTTTGTTTATGGTAGGGGACCACCAGATCAGCTTCCCTTTTTTGGAGGATAGTGCCTTGGTTCTTTTCGGGATAGCATGATCCAGGCACTCATGTAAGTGCCTATAGAGTGCATTTGTGTAGGATTCAGCAGTCATAACTGTATTGTTCATTTGCATGGGTGTCATGAAGTTCGCCACTTCTGTCTTAAGAAGCATGAAGTTGGCTTTGGAGAAATTTTTTACCATGGTTTCCTTAATGAGGGGTTGGGGTGGGATGTGGATATCTAGGTTGATTAGCTTATGGTTGGATCTGACCAATGAGGAGTTGACTTCAGTTGTGGAACACCGGTCACTCATGTTGGTAATGACTAGGTCTAGGATATTATTGCCCCTGGTGGGAGTGTGGATAAGTTGATCCAGGGCATTGGAATTTATGAATTCCAGAAAGCGTTGAGTGAAGGAGTTGGTACATGAGTAGTTTTCCCAGTTAATGGTGGGGTAGTTGAAATCACACATTATTAGGGTGTTTGGTTGAACCCTAATATTTTCCAGTATATCAGGAAAAGAGGAGTGGGAATCTTGGGGCATGGTGGGGGATCTGTAGCAAGTTACAATTTGGATTGCAGTTTTGCCCAGAGTTAGTTGCACTTGGATAACCTTAGATGCATTATGCTGAGCAACTAGCCTGGAGGGTGGATATCCTTAATGAATATGGGCAAACCTTCACCTTTGGTGTTCGGGTCCAGGTTAGATGGCCGAAAAGTGTGGTATGAGTTATAGCATAGTTCTCCATTTTAAGGAGTGCCTCAAGTGAGTGCATTTTGAGATTTAGACTTCTGGCATTGAGTAGCATTACCCTCAGTTTTTGCTTGCCTTTTCCTGTTACGGTGGTGAATTTGTCATTTGAACCTTGCCTAAAAAAGGCACTATAGCGGTGGCAAGAGCCTTAGCCAATATCCAGAATCCCAGGGGTGACAGGTGCAGGGCATCTCTGGCAAAGCATCATTGTCTGTCAACCATGTCATCACATAAAGACAGATACTGGATCCCCTTAGAATGACACCAGAAGCTTAGCCAATTGCTGAAGTCAATAATTTTGTCCTTGTACTGTGGTATCATTCTGAGTGATGGCAGGATGCTACTCAGGGCTAGGATCATACCTGCCTGGACTACAAGATCAGAGATCTCTTCCATGTCTCTTTACATGTAGTCCAGAGAGGTATATCTCAGGTCATTTACACCAACATGGATAATGACAGAGCCATATTTGTACTTGTTGTGGAGTGACCTGAGTGCATGGGTTATGTGGTGGATCCTTGCACCTGACAGGTAGCTGACAGTAACCTTCTCTTTGTTTAGCCTGGTGAGTGGGACATCAGTGTGCCTGACTATAGAGTCATCTATGACTAGTGTGTTGGGTACATTGTTTTGCCTTATGGGCTGTGGCTGAGCGGCACACTGATTCTGTGGGCTATGTGCCATTTGGGTAGTGTTGGGGGGTGGAGGTTGCTTGCATTTCTGCTTTGGAGGTCTCTGTTGTTTGATCATATTTTTATTGACAGCCTCTGCAAATGTTTTTGTGTTTCTATGCATGGATTTTGGTGGTGTAGGTTTAGAGGGACTATATGAGTGTGGTGAGGTGCAAGTGTTTACCTTCTCCTCTTGACTGTTAAGTTCAGTCTTGGATGGAGAGAGCTTTACCTCCAGTTTGGCTAGATAAGTCCATCTCTCATAAGTTGTAGTTTTGGATGGTAGGAGGAGGAGATTGTCTGTGTACATGAGGCAATTGCTACATTGCCCCAAGATGCCCAGATTCATCAGGCAGACAGGAGAGAACATTGGGAGCTGACCCTTGGACATGCCTGAATAAATAAAATATTTTCCTCTAGACAAGTGAAGAAAGTGAGTACAAAAGCTATTTTTCTCTAAGCAAGTGAGGAAAGTAAGTACAAAAACTGTTTCCCTCTAGGTAATGAGGAAGGTTAAGTGCTGTAGTAATTTGTAGCTTATTTAGTGCTTACAACACGTTCTGAACAAATGCTGAGCACGAATAAGCAAATTCAAGTGCTAAAAACCTAGATTCAAGACTCTGGACTTCAAGAATCTGATAGCAAACCTCATATCTGACCACAAAGTAGTTACCTTCTCTGTGAGGTTTAGTGGTATCACCCACAACCACCACCACCAAACTAAAACATATATGCAGAAATCTTCAGGGCAGAGATGGAGAACCTATGACATGCGTGTCAAAGGTGACACCAAGATGTTTTGGGTGATACACCAGCATTCACCAACACCCAAGTTACAAAAGAGGCTGAATGAACAAAAATACAAGAAATATGTGATCCCACACTTATTTATTAAAGCCCAGCAGCAAAAAAGTCATTAATTGATGTTAATCAAATCAAATGCAATGCATTCCATATGTTTTTCAGTTCAATTCAAAATTACTATTAAAAGTAGGGTAATTTTTGGTGCACTATTTTAAGTCCAATTATCAGTGTGCATATTGTTTTCTCTATTGTAATTCACTGATTTTTCTTTTACTTTTATAAGACATAGCAGTACACATGACTGGACTGTATTTTTTTAAATAAATGAATATGTAAAGAATTGTTTCTCTTTTGTTTGGGGGGTTGACATGCCAGCAGACACTAAATAGACATTTTCTGAATTTTTGACACACTGAGCCCAAAAGGTTCGCCATCACTGCTCTAGGGCAAGCTTACCTCAGCTTGAAGAAATTCTAAACAAAATTCCTACCGTCCCCTACAAATGACCACAGCTGAAAGAGCCACCACGTTCACCTGTTATAACAAGCATCTAAACAGCTGCATAGAAACATTTCTACACAGCCCCCCTAAGTATAATAGTAAACACGAGTATATTCCACAGTGGTAGAACTCTTGTATTTAATACAACATTTAATAAAAGCAGGAAAATAATGAGAAGTTGTAAGAACATCCCACCCCACTTCAATTCCACACTGAAACATGCCAGCAAGGAACTTAACATCACTGTTAGAAAATTTAAAATGGACTGTGAACTTACGGTCATTACAGACATCAAAGATTACTATAAATCTATCTTCCATTTCGTCACAATATTAAGGATTAATATTCAACAATCCACTGACCGTATCCATAACAATATCACAAGATCCAAACCCAGTCATGTAGTATATTAGGAAACAAATTGGTGCTAACTGTACTGCACCTACTCGCACCCCCTCTTAAAATGTATTTGTTGTGCCCACCCCCTCTTAAAATGTTGTTGTTGTGCCCACCACCTCATAAAATGTACTTGTACCACCCCCTCTTAAAATGTACTTGTGCTCACCACCTCTTAAAATATTGTTGTTGTGCCCACTACCTCTTAAAATGTACTTGTACCCACCCCCTCTTAAAATGTACTTGTTGTGCCCACCCCTCTTAAAATGTACTTGTTGGGCCCACCCCCTCTTAAAATGTCATTGTGCCCACCCCCTCTTAAAATGTACTTGTGCCCACACCCTCTTAAAATGTACTTGTTGTGCCTACCCCCTCTTAAAATGTCATTGTGCCCACCACCTCTTAAAATGTACTTGTGCCCACCCCCTCTTAAAATGTACTTGTTGTGCCCACCCCCTCTTAAAATGTACTTGTTGTGCCCATCACCTCTTAAAATGTACTTGTTGTGCCCACCCCCTCTTAAAATGCACTTGTACTCACCCCCTTTTAAAATGTACTTGTTGCGACCACCTCCTCTTAAACTTTAGTTATTGTACCCACCACCTCTTAAAATGTAGTTGTGCCCACCCCCTCTTAAAATGTTGTTGTTGTACCCACCCCCTCGTAAAATGTCATTGTTGTGCCCACCACCTCTTAAAATGTAGTTATTGTGCCCACCCCCTCTTAAAATGTACTTGTTGTGCCCACCCCCTCTTAAAATGTACTTGTTGTGCCCACCACCACTTAAAATGTAGTCATTGTGTCCACCTCTTAAAATGTACTTGTTGTACCCAGCCCTCTTAAAATGTCGTTGTTGTGCCCACCACCTCTTAAAATGTACTTGTTGTACCCACCCCCTCTTAAAATGTCATCTTTGTGCCCACCACCTCTTAAAATGTAGTTATTGTGCCCACCCCACTTATAATGTACTTGTTGTGACCCCCCCTCTTAAACTTTAGTTATTGTGTTCACCACCTCATAAAATGTACTTGTTGTGCCCACCCCCTCTTAAAATGTCGTTGTTGTACCCAACCCCTCTTAAAATGTACTTGTTGTACCCACCACCTCTTAAACTTTAGTTATTGTCCACCACCTCTTAAAAGGTAGTTGTGTCCACCACCTCTTAAAATGTAGTTGTTGTGCCCACCCCCTCTTAAAATGTACTTGTGCACACCACCTCATAAAATGTACTTGCTGTACCCACCCCCTCTTAAAATTTAGTTGTTGTGCCACCACCTCTTAAAATTTGATTTCCATTGTAACCATCATGAAACAATTATTAGAATCATAGAAGTCAACTGTCCAGGTTTTCACAGAATGCCCAGATGTTTGCCTCTGTGCTTCATAAAATTTGTGTTTTTCTTTTTTTGGCAAATTACTGAAGACAGAAGTCCCTAAATAACAACATACATTTTAGTTTCAGACTTGGTATCCTTCAGAAAATGTTAGCTAACACAAATCTTGTAATTCTAGCAACCTTCTATGTTTATAAGGGCAATGTTTGCAATCTGTCCCTATTTTTGGGCCTTTGTCCTCACATTATTTTAGGCTTTGTCCAGATTTCTTGCTCTTAGAAGTTGAGAGGTATGATTGGAATCCTGTCAAAGGCTGGAAATAATGATTCTATGGAACCAGATAAAATACCAGGCTGCATTTTCATCAGTGCCAAGTATCTGAGCCTCTACATAAACTGTGCAACCTCAACCTAGCCACAGTTTGTTTTCCTGATACCTGGAGAACAACCACTGTGAATCCTTTAGACAGGGGTGGTCCCTCTACAGACCCAGGCAATAACAAGGCCATCAGTCTCACCAGCCTTGGACTCAAAGCCTTGGAATTTATTATATCAGAAATCCAGTTTACCTAATTTGGACCACAATCAGTTTGGGCTTGTGAAGGGCAGGCTCTGACCCCTGAACCTAGCAAACCTCTTTGAAAAGGTTACAATGACTATGGACAGTGTTCACTCTATGCATGTCATTTATCATGAACTGACCAGTGCTTTTGCCACTATTCCCCATGCTGGCATTACTGAAAAGTTAGACAAAGATAAAGTATACCCCCTAAATTGTCTGATGGATTACAGACTGGCTGTCCAAAAGATCCCAAGTAATGACAGTTTCTGGTACCCTCTCTGAATGTAACATTATATCTTATGGAGTACTACAGGAATCAGTGCTGGCCTCTCTGATTGTAACATTGTAACTCATGGAATACCACAGGGATCAGTGCTGTCCTCTCTGAATGTAACATTGTAACTAATGGAGTACCACAGTGAAAAGTGCTGGTCCTCTCTGAATGTAAAATTTTAATTAGAGGAGAAACACAGGGAAGAATGTTGCACCTTCTCCTCTTTGCCAGTTATTTTACAGGCATCTAACCCAATATCCTTGGCATGTGGTTGACCAAGTTTGCTGATGACTGCAAGTGGGGCACTGTTATTCACTCATCCACTGATACTAAACTGCTACATATACAGCTGGAATATGCACATCCCTGGTGTACTGAAAATGGTCTCAAGCTAAATTTAGAAAAGTGCAGCAGAATAGCATTTAGCAACAAAGCTGTTCCCTTTTCATATGTTATAAGTGGTCTTCCTCTTCAAACATATATGGTCATTAGAGACCTAGTTTATTATGTGGACAACTTTCTCTCTCATATGATTATCATATTTCCACCATGGTCAGAAAATCCTTCAATCTGGCTAGATTAATTTCCAAGAGAATATCTTTAATATCCAAGGATGTTCTCTTACGCTTGTATCCTTCCCTTCACTTATTGGGCCCGTCATTGAATGCAATGCCTCCTTTCATATGTACAGATCCAAGCATATCACTCATGATCAACAAATTCTTATCCTAGACAAAAATAAAATTCAGAAGTATTAAATCCTTGAAGTACTCAAGTATTTTAGCACAATTCTTCTTACACTCATTAGCTTACAAGCTGCATCAGGTGGCTGTTGTCTCGCTTTTTGAGCTACAAAAGACCCAGGCCTATTTGACATCCTCGTCATCAAGTTCAACTCCCTTTTTCCCATTTTCATCCTGGGGTCAGTGTGTTATGTCAGCTGTTGCCATCTGTCTCTATTCAGTGTCATTCTCATACCATCTTCGGCAGTCCTGCCTGACAGTCACAGGTCTTCTCTCACACATTACATCCATCTGTTTCTTGGAAGCCCTTGTTTCCTCTTGCCTTCTTCAAATCTGTCCCAAATCTTCTTCACCAGATTGTCTTCTGCTTTTCTACACATGAGCTCGAACCACTGTATATTGTTCTCTATGACTTTGTTTGCAACTAGAGCTACTTTGGCTTCCACTCTAATGTCCTCATTTCTTCATCTGTCCCTCAGTGTGCACCCTACCATTTGCCTCAGGCACTTCATCTCCATCATCTCTAGCTTCCTCAACTGCTCTGCCTTTACTGCCCAGGTTTCTGTAACTTAGAGTAGTACTGGTTGTACCACTGTTTTGTACGGGTCTATATTACTTTGTTGAATGACCTATTTATGGAATACCTCTTAACTGAACTTTATTTATCGAAACTTAATCCATCAAATGGTCATTTTAATGATTTTTTTTTCCCAGACAGAAAAATTTGTTGGCCATCCTAGTGACCATCACCAAAAACACAAAATTTAAAACCCATCCATGTGGGCCATTGCAGCCCCCACACCCTCCAAATGAGGGGGGCTGCACCCTCCACCCCCTAACTGCGTATACCAACTCCAAGATCGCACTACAGTGGGGAAAAGAGCAAACTCCCGATGATGGCCAAATAGTTTTTCTCCCTGGGAAAAAAATTGCTAAAATGAGCATTTGATGGATTAGGTTTCAATAAATACAGTTTGACAAAGAGGTATTTAATAAACAAGTTGTTTGATGAAGTGATAGGGACCCATTTTGTACGCCTTAATTTTCAGCTTTTTGGCATTCTTTTGTCATACACTGCATCTAACATTCTGTGCCAGCTGGCTGCAGCCCCTCTGATTCTAGCTTTGACTTCCTCATTCAGACTTACCTTATCCTCAACCAACCCCCAAGATATTTGATGCTGTTAACCTTTCCCAATATTTTGCCTTCTATCTCAATTCTCAGATTCTTCTGGTTTCCCCCATTTGCTGTCATTATAACTCACATATCTGTATTCAGTTTCATCCCGTATGCCTTCAGTTTTGCATTCCATTTCCCTATGCTTTGCTGAAAGTCTTGATCAGAGTCTGCTTGTAATGCCACCTCATGTGCAGCTTTGTTGCTCTGTACCCTCTGACCTGTTTTCTACTGTAGTTCATCATTAGCAAGAACAGCAGTGGGCTCATAGCTGAACCAAGATGCACTGCCACTTCCACTGGGAACACCTCTGTGAGATCGAGCACTGCCCATACTTGAGTCATTGGGTGCTTGTATACAGCCTGTGATAATTCTACCAAAGTTTCTGGTACTTCAAACCACCACAAGACTGTCCAAATCAGCTTTCATTGGACTTGGTCATATACTTTTTCCAAGTCTAAGAATGCCCAGTTGCACTCTTTCCTCATCTCTATCTGTCTCAGTGCAAACATTGGAGTGGTTGTCCTGCATCCTGATCTGAATCTGAACTGCTCACTTCCCATCTTACTTTCTACTTGTCTGCATATTTGTTTATCATCACTCTCTCCAGAACATTCATGCAGTCTGATGGAAGTTTGATACCTCTGTACTGCCCACAGTTTTGGATGTCCTGTTTATTCTTGTACACTGGCAATAGTAATGCTTATTCTCTGGTCATCTGGTGTGCACCTTTCTATCCATACTGCTATGAGTACCCTCAAGTGACATTTCTCCCCAGTCTCATCCAACATCACAACCATATCTTCTGTGACCTCATCTGAGCCTGCAGCTTTTCTAAATTCATCTTCCTTAGTGGGCTCCTCTTTCTAGAGTGGGCTGCTCTTTTTCATGCATCATAAGCTAAGTCTGGGGTAGTGAAGCTTCTGTGAGTTCCTATTTCTTCACAAAAAAAAGAACTCTACAAACTCCCAACTGGGAACATACATTTACACAAACAAAGAAACAAGAATCTTTGCAAAGATAGATTCCTAACTCGGTGTATTCCCAGCCTATGGGTTAAATTACCAAAACAGGACAAATGAATTACAGCAAGTCCCCAGGTTAAGGATGACTTCTGTTTTTTAGTCTGTCCTTAAGTCAAATTTGTATGTAGTAGAAACATGTACATGGAACATTCTACTTTAATGTACTGCAATACAGTACAGTACAGTAGAACGTTCCATACAAAAATATGTCAAACTTGCCCTTTTTAAGTTTCACTTCACATTTTTGTACCACAGGCATCACCCATGAATGTTTTCCACTCTTTCCTGAACTTTCAGACCTCTGCCAGACTTCCTACTGTCATCTAGACCCTAGTGAGTCGCAATGCTATTTGCCCATTCTAATGTAGAGTACAGTAACTGCCTCAATACAGTCAACAGTCTTGACCAATCACATCGACAACACAGTGATCTCTTAACCAATTAGATCTCTTGTTCTCTGTGAAGGCAGAAGTAACTGCTCTAACATGACATGCGAGCAGCTTCACTAACGGGGAAAAGGAAAGTACAACAGAATTCTTCATTTTAAGGTAAGATATGAGCAACTTTAAAGATTTTTATTTATTTTCACGTTATTTCCAACATTGCAGCAGCCCGTTCTTACCTATGGGTTGCCCTTAAGTCAGATGTCTGTAACTCAAGGACTGCCTGTACTACTTTATCTGCCTTTAAAGGAAGTCTTGATGATTAGACCTGCAGACATAAATTTACACCAGGGTTAAAATGTATGGCCCTGCTTGATTTGGGAGTACGGAACTACTACATACCACATAATGAATGTCAAGACCTTTTAAGTGGGTTTACTTAAAACTGTGCATGTCTAGACCTCTTATAACCACTGTGATCATTTGCCTAGTCTCGCTCCCATGTTTGTACTGCTCAGAAAAAAATTGTGCGCTCGGATACAAATAGCACCACTGAAAGGAAATTAACCAAAATTAGAACACATTAGTAAATCTAACAAACATAAAATAAAATGCAAATTGCAACCAGCCAGTCAATAAATATTAAAGGCAAAACTAACTCCAAACTGAAACATTACACTAAACAATTTTAAATTAACTAAAATATGTTAACAATAATTCTAACATATGTTTACATAATCCTCCTGAGATTAAAAACTACCCCAGCATTACAAAACAGTTTTTGAAAAAAAGGTTAACATTCACCTCGGAAATGGCTTATCTACATAAAATCAAGAGCTTGCAGGATCTAGATAGGGACTAAGACAGATAAATTAAACCTTTTGATGTTGAAATTAAATAGATTTTCCATTAAAAAACAGGCTTCTGGGTGTTAATGGGCAGTAGTCTCTTTGTTTTAAGGATTTCCCCTTTTCTTCACGCTCCTGTCATTGTAGAAGGAGCACATGTAATTACGAGGAGTGTGGAGGGCCTGCCTCCCATAACAAAGGTACAGTGGGGCTTGTTATCTGCGGCATGCCTCCCATAACAAAGGTGCAGCCAGGCTTTCTACCTGGGGCTTGCCTCCAATAACAAAGGTGCAGAGGAGCTTGTTACCTGAGGCCTGCCTCCCATCCCAAAAGTGCAGCAGGGCTTGTTACCTGGGGCCTGCCTCCCATCACAAAGTTGCAGCAGGGCTTGTTAGCTGGTGCCTGCCTCCAAAACAAAGGCACAGCAGGGCTTGCTACCTGGGGTCTGCCTTCCATAACAAAGGTGTAGCGGGGCTTGCTAACTGGGGCCTGTCTTCCATAACAAGGATGCCTGGACAGGCATGTAATTTTTGCAATGTTTATCAGACTGGGTCGGATACGGCGATTTGGGTCATTCTCCAGTTGGAAATTGATAAGTCCTGTTGAAAGGGAAAAGGCATCTAGAAGATACTCCAGTCATAAAAAACCTACATAAACAATATAAAGTACTAAATCATCAGAAAAAATTCATCCCAGTGAAAAGAATGGACAAGAGTAATACAGACCAAGAATAAATAAAAACACACAAAAAATTATAAATAGAATATACGGAGTTTTACTTTAGTAAAATAAATGAAAATCTTTTTACTGTAGGAATGGAAAACTAATTTCACACTTCATCAGTAATCTCATTCCCTAAGCTTATCATTTGTATATATGCTGACCTGGAGCAAAATCAGTTCAGAGTAACAGTCAAAAAATGTATTCAAAGTCGAGGATAAAATTATGACTTCAGGGTAAGTAACTAACTATTATGAAAATACATAAGAGCTCTTTGCTAAACTGAATCCAGAATCACTGGCTACAGCAATTTTAGATGCATAACAGCTCTTTGATAAAATCAGTAAACATGCCCAGTCTAATATCCACTGTGCCAGTTGTTCCCACGTAAAGGTCAAAATGGCTGGATAGCATTGACCTAGAGGCTATAACAGTGCAGGCAGACATGATGTGAGTATTTATCCAACACAAAACGTAAAATGATGTCAAGGTAGGAAATTCCAGATGCTGGTAGTGCTGTTTTCATGCATGTAACACACTACATGCATCTGCAGTCACATATATTATAATGCATGTAACATACTGCATACAGCTGCTGCCACGCATGTTCTTATACATGTAACACACTACATTCATCTGCTGCCACATATATTCTAAATGCATGTAACACACAGCATACAGCTGCTGCCATGCATGATGTCATACATGTAACACACACAACATACATCTGCAGGCACATATATTCTAATGCATGTAACCTACTGCATACAGCTGCTGCCACGCATGATCTTATACATGCAACACACTACATTCATCTGCTGCCACATATATTCTAAATACATGTAACACACAGCATACAGCTGCTGCCATGCATTATGTCATACATGTAACACACACAACATACATCTGCAGGCACATATAGTCTAATGCACATAACACATTGCATACAGCTGCTGCAGTGCATGTTCTCATACATGTAACACACTACATACATCTGCAGTCACATATATTCTAATGCATGTAACACATTGCATACAGCTGCTGCCATGCATGTTCTCAAACACATATCACACTACATGTATCAGCTACCACATTTATACTCATGTATATAACACACTGCATACATCAGCTGCACAGATATTATCAGGTATAAACACTACAGACATCTGCAGCCAAATATATTTTCATGCATGTCAATATCAACTGGTTGGACATAACCTCTCAGTCCTGTACATCTAGCATGAATTTCTACTTTTTCACACAACTAATTAATAGCACTCGTACATGATAGCAAGACATCAAATTCCTTGGATCCTAGTGTCACACCCTAGCACATTCGCCACCACGGGTATATTGTCAGACACTCTCAGCGACCATCTCCCAGTCTATGCCACCAGACATCCCACAAGTCCACTTAAAAAGCATGCTTATAAAACAACTCACAACTCTCCAAGTTTAAACCAGAAATGTTCATTACTACTCTGGCATCTATTAACTGGAGCATCATAAAAACCTTCTCCTTATATGATGATGTAAATTAATTTAATACAACTTTCCTAAATAGCCTTGCACCTCTTCAAAGAAGAAACTAAAAACAAATAATGCACTTTGGTTATCCAAAAAGGAGTAGCATGATAATACAGGATAGTGAAAAAGTGTGGAAAGAATGCACAAACGTAAATCACCATAATATCTCAAAAACATCAGAATTCTATGCAATCCCACTAAAGAGCAAAATAATTGAAGAGAAAAAACTATACTATAACAACTTTTAGAACAATAATAGACACAATCCAAAAAAAAAATTCTAGTCAGCCATTACAGAAATCTTACATCCCGGCTAAAATTTAAACCTTAACCCCTCTCCCAAAAATGCACCACTTGAAACTGCAATAGAATTCAACTATTATTTCATAGAGTGTATAGTGTCCCTTATTAAGGATTCCACAACATCTAATCCCAACCCTACCCAACAGCCACATGTCACTAAATTCAATTTCACCATCAAACCTTTGCCCACATCCTATATAAAACTACTCTTAAACAAACTCAAACCAGGCTCTACTTCAGCTGATGACCATCCAAGAGAGTACATTAAAATAATAGCTGACAGAATCACATATCCTTTCTCAATACTTATAAATAGATCAGTCCAGGAATCCCACATTCCTTCTCTCTCTTTCTGGAAAAAAATCACACATTATCCCTCTAAACAAAGGAGCAAATTCAAAAGACATTACTAACTTTATACCTATAGCAATATTAACCCCCTTTCCAAAATACTCGAAAAATGTATTCAAAACCATTTACTAAATCAACTCTTACAGGAAGAACTCCTGTCTTCCACACAACAGTTCCCATCCATCCCATAGTACTAACACTGCACTTCTAGCCTTTATAGATTCTGTCAATACAGCTAGAGACAATGGAAAATGGGTCTCCTACTTATTTCTAGACTTGTCTAAAGCCTTCGACACAATTCATCAGAGCCAACTTCTACTTCAAATGTCCTCATTAGGTCTATCTCAGCCTACCTTTCTATGATACAAAAGCTACTGGTCCAATAGGCATCAGTCAGTTAAATGGCACTTCACCATCTCTCCATACCTCCCATTCACCACTGGTGTACCACAAGGCTCTGTCCTTGGTCCCCTCCTCTTTAACATTCTCACCAACACCCTCCATGCATCCACACAACAGCTCTCCCTAATGCCATGCACAGATGACTCTGTACTCATATGCACATCTGACAACCTGGCACACCTCCAAAAATTACTCAGGAAGCTTTAACAGCCACTGAAACATGGTTTTATAACTTATAACCCACACTCAACCCTCTAAAAGACAAACTCCTTTTTTCCTCAAATCCTTTTCTCATAAAAAAATGTAAAATTCTCTCTTTTAGTATACAACAATTTAAGTCACTTCCCATAGCAAACTATTAAGGATGATAGTGGATGGTAATTTTACAATTGTCGGGCATTTACAAAATGATATACAAAAAAACCCTCACCAAATTCTAAGAATATTTTGCAAAGTTAAAAACTTTCTCAACAATGCAACTAAAACTACACTTACCACTGCTTACCTCCTCCCCTTATTTATGTGTTCCCATCCTTGCTAACCCTCAAGCATCACAAAAAGCAAAATTTAACCCCAGCTGAGAACTGAACCAGAGAACCTCTTGCTCTGAGATGACAATGCTAACTGCTGCATCACTGTGCCACCCTTTGACAAAGCTATAATAAAGTGACTAAATCTCCAGCAAACACCCCTTTCAGAACCCACCATTATATTGCACTAAAAAGCATATATTGGTTAGAACTAACCCCCAACTAACATATACAGCTTCTTAACACCTATAAAATAATTCAGCATCCATCTGCTTGTCCATAAATACAGTTCTACAAAACTATGTTCCCAATCAGTCTTTGTGATCCAGTGACCAAAAACTCCCGTTTGTCCAGAAACGTATCAAATCTGCTGGACATGGTCTTTATTCATACCATGTCACTAAGGCCTGGAACTCCTTGGCTCTATCAGGTCAGTACCCTCCCTCCAGTCCTTTTAAACCATGCTGAAAAAAATTCTCACCAAAATATGGCTCTGTTCTTGCTCAGTCCCAGGATGAACTAGATCCCTAAATTTGAACAAGTTCCTATTGATATCTTACACCCCCTTACTCTCCCTTCTTCATTTGCTTCCTTACTTCAACCAATTTCTCTCCTCTGGCTTTCTAAATATATGCCATAGCCCTCACAATTCATATTTCAATTCCTGTTTGTATTATACTGACTTACCTTTAATTTCTCTGTAAACTGGCTAAAATTTGTCTACATATTAAATCATTGTCATATAGGTTGTATGTATATTCTTCACCTATGTTTTCACAATATCTCTAATATGGTATAATTATTTAAACTGTAGATGCTTTTGTATTTTTTTGAAGATCTGATATCTGCTGCCACAGACACTCTCATGCATGGAACATACTGCATACATCTGCTGGCACACATGTTGCCATACCTTTAACACATTGCATATAGCCACTGCCACAGACACTCTCCTGCATGTAACACACTGGATACATTTGCTGTCATATATATTCTCATGCACATAAACTATAGACATCTACTGCCACATATATCCAATGTATGTAATACACTGTATACATCTGCTGGCACATATATTCTCATGCATATAACATACTGCATATATCTGTTGCCACATATATTCTCATGAGTGTAGCACATTGCATACTTCTGTTGTCACATATATTCTCATACATGTAGCACATACCTATCAATTGTTCAGAATTTTGCTGAATGTCCCAATTTTTACCTCATGTTTTCTGTCGGTTCCTCATAAAATTTGTGGTTTCTGGCAAACTACAGAGGACTGAAGTCTGTAAATAATGACTTACATTTGGAATTCAGACTACAAATCCTTCAGAAAATGCATTCTAACACAAATCATGTTATTCTAGCACCTTTCTATATTTAAAAGAGCACTATTAAAATCTGCTTCTATTTTTGGTCCTTTGTCCCCCTATTATTTTAGGCTTTTTCCTGATTTCTTACCCAGAGAGGGTGAGAGGTATAACATGCTGCATACTTACATGGGCACATATATTATCATGCATGTGGCACACGGCATACATCTTCCATATATATTTCATGAATGTAACAGACGTCATACATATCATATCACACATATTCTCATGCACGTGGCACTCTGTATACATCTGCTGGGACATATATATTCATGTATATAACATACTGCAAATATCTGCTGGCACAGATATTCTCATGCATGTAACACACTGCATACATCTGCTCCCACATATATTCTAATGCATATAACAGATTGCATACATCTGCTGCCACATATATTCTCTTGTCTATAATACATTGCATACATCTGGTGCCACCTATATTCTAATGATAAAACACATTGTGTACATTTGCTGTCACATCTATTCTCATGCATATAACACATTGCATACATCTGCTGTCTCATATTTTCTTATGCAGATAACACATTGCAGACATCTCCTGCCACATATATTCGGATGCAGATAACACATTGCATACATCTGGTGCCACATATATTCTCATGTATGTAACACACTGCATACATCTGCTGCCACATATATCCCGGGATTCATGAAGCTTGCGCCAGGTGCAGGTGTAGTGTAGGCGGTCTAATGCCAAATATGGCCGCTGAGCGATTCAGGTATGATCCAATTCCATGTGCACTACCAGCGTAGGCCAGATCTGTACAGCTCTCAGCTCATGTATGCTAATCACCCAATGTGCAGTAGTGCAGCATGCAAATGAAGGTACATAGCGAGTCATGAAGTGGTGCAGGTGTAGCATAAGCATACAGAAATGTAAACCAAAAAAAACAGTTTACATTTTTCCAAACAGAACATCGGAGCCATGAAAGCGGACCAAACTTACATATTACAAAGTTAACATATGCCAATGGCTAAATATACAGTCAATGGCATAAAAAAAAAATGCACAACACATAAAAAATAACATTTAATGTCATGGCCACACTAACGTAAAGTACAACAGCAGGGCATGTATGCGCAAACAGGAACACAAGGAAAATATATACAGATGTCATAAAATTGCAATGTAACATAAATCATGATTTCACCATAATAGTCAATGGTATGCATGCTACACCACAACCAAGTTGCAAGGGTTGCTAAGGGTCTGTGACAGTGTTCAGCGCAGTAACTCTGAATTAGTAGTCAATGCCATGCAAATGAGGTAAGTAATACTGAATCGCAAATGTCCCGCCGGCCTAAGGATGAACCACATGGCACAGCGGTACAACACCAAGGAGTGGCCTGGAGGTATACATGACACCAGCAGAGGGGTGTGCCACCGTAGCTGTAAGCATATTGGAGCATTGCTAACCCGGGTTGCCCATTGCTAAGCAAAGCCGCAGGATAGGGGTGTGGATGTAGCCGTAGCTTTGCTTAGCTGAGAGCACACGAGGTGACCGAAAGCGCATGTGTATGTGGATGACAATGCGCTCGAAACCCGGTAAACAGCTGCATGCGGCATGCACCACAGCTGAAACAGGAAGGTTAAGGGAAGACAATAAGGAAATGCCACAGTAGGGTAATTGGAGTACAACTGAGTAATTAACACCTATTAACTCACAGTGGGCCATTGACGGTAACTAACAAGGCTGCTAGTAGCAACCTGCAGAACAGGATAGGGGAGGTGCCAGATTGCAAAGAAAAGACAACTGTCACAGCAGAGCAAAGCAAACCTGCAGTGCATTGGCTGTAGAACACATTTCCCAACACAATCCTGGGTTGGGAAAGTACAAAACAAGAAAGCAGGCTGCTGGATGCATGTCTGACAATGGGAGGGGAATCGTTTTAGAAAGTGAAGGCAAGGGCAAGAGGTGATCCACGGCAGCTAAATGTAATTCAACACCAAAGGCACCACAATAGCAGTACCTGTGGTAAAACACATAAGTAAGATACCCTGCAGCTCGGATTGTACATACACACCCTATGACATCATCAGCTTCCAAAGCACAATAGTATAAAGTGTGAAGGCAACTCACACACACTCGTGTATTCCCAAATACTGCACCATCGGTGTAAACAGATGGGGAACTTTTACAATGTACATGTTGGGAGCTGCCATAGCTGAGATTCATCAGCATGTGTTGGAGACTAAAGGTGGTGTGGAGTATGATGCGGACAACCACCTCAGGCCCCGGAGGAGGAGAAGAGTGTTCACAGCAAGTGTAACCTACCAGGGGCTAAATGATCTGGAGATAGTAGAGTGTTACAGGGTGGACAGGGACATCATACAGCAAATTGTTGAGCTGTGCCAGCCACACCTCAGAGCCAGAAACAACAGAGGGGAACCCATCCCAGTGGACACAAAGGCATGTATATGCTTGAGAATACTAGCCACATGTACCTTTCAAAGGCAAACTGGAGATATCACGGGGATCTCACAGGCATCAGCATGCAGGGTACTACACCAGTTCCTGGATGCCATGTTACCACAAACCAATGAGCATATATACTTCCCCTGAACTCAGGAGGAGTTGGCCAGCAATATGTGCCTCTTCCACCATGTGGCAGACTACCCAGAGGTACTGGGTGCAATAGACTGCATGCACATACATATCAAGTCACCACCCATTGAGCATGGTAGGCGCTACATAAACCACAAGGGATACCACTCCATCAACTGCCAGGTCATGTGCAATGCCCAGGGCATTATCACGGATGTGTGTGCTGGCAGCCCTAGAAGCTACCACGACAACCACATCTGGCATGCCTCACAGCTGTACCAGGTATTTGTCATGGGGGACATCCCATATGGCCACCTTGTGGGGGATGCCGGCTATGCACTGGAGCCATGGATGACGACTCCTATCAGAAATGCACACACACCCATGCAAGAATGCCATAATAAGGCACACGTACAAACCAGAATCATTATAGAGCGTGTGTTTGGGATGCTGAAATCACGGTTCTGTTGCTTGGACATATCTGGTGGAGCCTTGCAGCATGCTCCAGGCATGTGTGCCCACATCTTCATAGTATGTGCCATGCTAAATAATATGATCCTGCGGAAACAGCTGCAGCAGTGACATAATGGTGAAGGCCCTCACAGCCCACTGCAATTGCCAAGGGCACCACAGGCACAGAGGGATTCAGACCACGAACACCCTGTGCCAGCCCCAGTAGGCAGATGGAGGCATGCCCAATATGCTCATGCCTTGGCAAAGAGGGAACGTATAGCACATAAACTGACAGTGTAGGCCCCTATGGACTGACAGACTTCTCCACCTGCACACACAGTAAAATGGATGGCACACACACAAACGACCACCTGTAAATTGTTATGTATAGGTGGTCTACTGTGTGCATCCTACATAGGCAGCTAACAGCATGTGTTGATACTGTATGTATAGGTTCCTAGGTACATCTGTAGGTACATGCCTAATTGTCAGAGGCCATTCATATGCCTAGCCAAAATGTGTCTGCTGTCGCCACCCCATTGATTAACTAACTGTCCCTCTGTGGAGCAGAGCCAATTGCGGGATCCCTGGGGTGTAACCACTGTTCCCCACCCACTCTGCCAGGATGTGCTAATGAGGGGCTCCATATAATGTAATCAGGGATGTAGTTCCAAAGCATGGGGAGTACCCATGACAGGTATCTGTCACACCAGCATTCTCCAGTTATGGTTGTGGCAAGGTGTAGCACATTACAGTGTGTGGCTCACTGTGACATGGATTCCCATAGTTGGAGCACATCCATTAAGCATCACTTGGACATACCATTAATAGGTATCATCCATATGTAAACTAACTGAGTTACACATTTGTTTGTAGTATGGAGGAACAGCCATAGTACAGTCCACATGCTAAACACCATAACACTTGTACATATCCCAGATGCCCCAGTGGTAAAGCCACTGACTGTCTCATGCATGTTCCCGGTTCCATGACCTGCAAAGTCTGTTACATAATTCCGATGTCCCGAATAATGGATGTTGGATGCAGGTCATTAGAGCACATTTAAGCACATGTTAGTGGGTTTTGTGCTGGCAAGTGCCAGGGTAAGCGTAGTTTAAACATGACTACACAGATATGCTCAAAACAGGTCTAACCTTTGCTGAATATCATGCAAATTATGGGCAAAGCTGCCCAGATCTGCTGAAATGTGCATTATTTACCCTTGTACTAATAGTGCCTGCTCTGAGAAGTAAAACAACCACTGCCAGGAGTAGAACACACAGCCATGTACACAATCACCTACCACTAAGCTACATGAGATGTACCAATGGCAGGTGTGTATTGTGACAGGTTAAAACACAAAAGGGGGGAGTTCGGGAAATAGTATACACTGCCATGTACCCAACGAAAGGTGTGTTCTCTCTCTCTCTCTCTCTCTCTCTATATATATATATATATATATATATATATATATAGATATATATATATAAAATATAGATATACATATATACGAAAATATATAAATAGGTTAGCAACATCTACACAACCATGGAGGTACATATAAATAGGATACTACCAAATACCAAATGCTTTACATACCGACACGCAAAATCATGAGGCTTAAAGACTGACCACAGTACTGGAACACTAGAACCGCAAGTACTATTATCACGATGTTAAGGGACATTTAGTTTGTGCTTCTGGTGCTGCGGTCCAGGTAGGTACTGTCTTTAAGTGTGTCTCTGATTGCTGTAGTGTGTGTAAATGTGTGTTCTGAGTGTGGTGTGTGTTTCTGGGGGACTGTAATGTGTGTGTGTGGGTTTGCTTTGTGTATCTGTTTGTGCTATCTCAGAGGTAGATTATTACAGTAGGTGTGGTGTGGGGGGGTGCACCCACCCACATGGGGTGTGTATGGGGGCATGGCCACCTGGCCATACGTAGTGTAGGATGGTTTGTTTGGATGTGATGGGTAGCAGTGTGTCTGTGTGTATGTGTGTGTGTTCTGTGTTTGTGGTAGTTCCGGAAGTTTGACTGTTGCGAGTTTGAGTGTTTGGTATTGTGGGGTTTGAGAGTCTGGGAACGGTATTGTGGTTGTTGGAAGTGTGTGCTTTCCTGAATCCATGGGTATGCCGTATACAGTGGTTGAAGTCTTCAGATATGTGCACAACATGGACCATAGCAATCACACATTCCACCACGACCGAACGTTATGAACAAAGGATATGGAGAGTATATATGTCTATACACTATTACAAATATGTGCTATGGACATGAGCTAAAGATAGGGTTACCACCTGTCCCACCTTGTGAGGGGTAGTCCCTCTATGTGCGGTAGTGCCCTGACCAAAATGAGTACAAATACTAATGTCCTACAATCTCAAGACATTTTCCATGTTCCATATTTAATGTAATTGTTGCATAAAATAGTCATCTGTATCTAAAATACCTACATGTAACAAGAAACAGGATAAGCAAGTAAACCTCTACAAGAATATAAACTTTTATATAGGCATATATGTAAAGTTCTATACTTTGTACTGAACGTGGGTATGTCTCGGCCTCTAAAATCCAATGTGTGCCCTGCAAATGTCCCACTATGGCCATTTGAAAAGGTGGCAACCCAAGCCAAAGAGGTTCAGTCACCAACACAACTCCAATGAGTGCAAATATCTGTGACAGAAATACACGAGATAGCTTTCATGTAGCAACATTTCATTACATACCGATGTATTTCCGAAGGGATTGAAGGACCAACATCACCTGTATGCTATACAGGAACCAATTAACAATGGCGTAATGAATAAGCCTGCAATAACTATAGTATCAGTCTACTAAATGATAGGTCTTCAATTAGGGATGGAGCCCTCACACACATATGGAATATGTATAAATGCAGCTCCTACACACCTTCATCTGCTATGTACACCCACCTACATCTCCCCCACACCCGAAACAATTGCAATACAGACTGTAATAACATCACAAACATCCACCCACTCTATGACATCTGCAGAAGCCTTAACATACCTTGTGAGAGACACACTATAATGGCCCTATGTGAAATTGTTGCTGTTGTACAATGGAACAGATGCTGATGTTACAGGGTTTGGTTGCAATAATCCCGTATCAGACGACTGATATAACAGCTGTAATCACATGTAGAACTACATCCTCTAGCCATTACACACAATCCATGGGGGCCATGAAGTTAAAATATCTCTGTGTGTCTCCATATAGCTGTTGCAATTCATCACAAACAACACGTCCAGACCGTCTTCCTTGGAGGTAGGGCAAAGGGACAATGCACAAGTGAAGTATTCAATTATACCCCACTGTTACCATGTAATTGGCTAATGGAGTAGCTGCACAGTTGATGTGCATGTACTCATCTACTCCGGAACACCAATTGGTGGCAGGATACCACATGTTACTGGTATCTACATATAAAAGGATGGCTTGTCATACATTCAAACCGTATGTACATACGAGAAAACCGTTAAAACAGAAAACGAATAGGATTTATATTATTGTCAACTCGGGATACTAATAAGGTATGTAGAACACTCAGTATGTTAGTGTATGTAGTACCTGTTCTGTATTAATTAAAGTGTATGCAATGCATATAGTGGGAAAAGGTATTATGTAGTGATGTATTGTTGAGCATAGTAACGCTTGTAGAAATTGTGTGAAATGCTGTGGGCCACAAGGTAAACACCTCATACACCACAATGGATGCTACATAAGGACTTTAACCACAACAATTCCACTCCAGACACTGTCAGTGGCAGGGTTTGTCCAACAAGTACGTGCCATAACAGGGGATAGTATATGTTGATATACTGTAACAGTAGGTATATGTATTGGCGTATAACTGAGAATAACATGTCTAAGGTGGTCCTGCTGTGCAATTATGATTTGCATTGTGGGATATTGTGGCAAAAATGTGAAATGTGCAGTATTGAGGGTAGATATGTCTGACATTTTACATAGCATTACTGTTATATTATGCAAACATCAGATATGTCTATAGGCATGTACAATACACAATAATAGGATACATATGACTTGTAGTCACCAGACAGTGTATCAGCATGATAGCTAATTGAAATGGAAGAGCTAGTCAATTATCCATGCACAAAGTACATGTAATAGCTTCATAGGTTCATAGTTAGGTACTATGCTGTCTGTCCAAGTCCATTTGTAAGCCTAACTACAGTGTTTTCACTTGTGGCACCTCCCTAGGTTAGTGTCCTGTGCCTGTGAACAGCAGAGCCATTCATTTCCTGTGCCTCTGTACAGTAGAGCCACTGCAGTGATCCCTGGTGTACATGTCTGTCTCCCATCCACCCATCAAGGTATCTCTTGAAGAGTGCTAGTAAGGGTCCCTGCCTGATGTACATAGGAATCATGTTCCAAAGTATGGTGAGTGTCCGGGTCAGGAATCTCTCCCTTCAGCACGTCCTAGTCATCGCTGCATTTAGGTACATAACCCAGAGCATGTGGATTTCAGTGGCTTTTGCTTATGTGGAGCATATCCATCAATATTGTTTTGGACATGGGCCTTGTATGTTCAGCAGAGATCACCTCTGAGTATGCAGTATGCAAATGAGTACAGTTGGGGTTTCTGTAGTTGGGCTGCATATGTCATCCTTCAGAGGTCAGTATTCCTCTTGGTGTGGTAATGTTGTGGTATTTAAAGCCGTTGCTGTTGTCTCGTAAGGTACATCCCAAATGGGGTGTTGTACCCTTTAATGTGTTTCATAAGTCATGAGTAGAGAGGCACAATGGCTGCCTTTGTTCTGGCTACAAACCCATTAGAGATTAGGGTGGCCACGTAGAAGGATATCCACACCACCTTGGCAATATGGTTATCAAAGGAATGGATGATATCTACTTGGGTTCTAAGATCCCTTATTATGTCTTATGTATGTAGGGGACTACCACCTATGTGATAGGCCGCAGGTGATTGGTGTAATCCAAAGGGGATGTCTATTCACCTTGTGGCATGCAGCTTGAGGCCATGTTATTGACACCAGGTATCTGTCCCAGTGAAACCCTTATGGAGGGTGTCTGTATCAGCTGGTGAATCAATCATGGCCCATAGTTTGCAGTCGTCTGCAAAACTGTTCAGGGTAAGTCCTTCTGTGCTAGCCTGTACCTCAGGGAAATATATACCGAACATGATGGGCCCTATGACCGAGGACTGGGGGACGCCAATTGTAACTGATTTACAATAGGAACTAGGGTATGCTACCCTCACTGTGTGGGTTCTGTCCATGAGCCACTTTGCATAACATCTCATGACGTAGGGTTTGATGTGCAGGTGGATATGTATGTTGACAATACCAAAATGGGGAACAGTGTTGAAATCCTTTGAGAGGTCAAGGTAGGCTGTTTGGACCTCCTTACCCTCATCTACTGCCTTGGTAACTGTCTCAAAGGACTTCACCAGGTTTAGGAGGCATGGTCTGGCCCTAATAATTCCAAACTGGGTGGGATCAAAAGTTTGGAGGCCACCAATGTCTCTGTGAATGAGATCCATGATGATGTGGAGGCCACCAATGTCTCTGTGAATGAGATCCATGATGATGTGCTCCATAGCCTTGCAGAACAGTCTAGTCAGGCGTATAGGGCAATAGTTCCCCTGGTCCATTGTGGTGGCACCTTTGTGGAGTATGATAACTGTTGCTGTGCACCATTCAGTGGCCACAATGCCTGATGCAAGGCTATTAGTGAATATGGTGCCCAAGTGGGGAACCATTTAGTTTTGAAGTTTGTGAAAATCGCAGCCTGGGATGTTGTACATTCACATGGATGCTGTGTTCCTGGCTTTAGAGAGTGCAGCTTTGAACTGCATAGTTGTGATCACAGGGACTCTGCATTGTTCTTGTACAGATATGGGCCCTTTAGGGTTTGAGAGGGGTTTAAAGTTAACACTGAACCTATCTGCTAGGATGTTGCCAATATCAGTCTGTTCTGTAATGTTTGTGCCTAACTGCTGTATGCCAGAGCAGATGTGGGTATCGCCATAGAGAGTAGTGACATACCTCTAGAATGCTTTGTGGTAGTCCTTGGAATTAGTCATGGTAATGTTTACATAGCTAGCTTTGGAGCATGTGATAAGGGATCTCAGATTCCTACTGAGGCTGACCAGGGAGCTCCTCCACTCATGGGATTGTACTCTACTTTACAACAGTCTCCTCCTTCTGTTGTACATTATGTCCATGGCAGTGGACCACCAGTGGCATCCGTTTTCTGGTGGGTACCATCATAGCTCTGTTTGGGATAGCATGATCCATGCAGTCTTGTAAGTGCTAATTAAGTGCAGGTGTGTATGATTCAGCGGTTGTAACTGTATTGTCCATCTGCATGGGTGTCATGACATTTACTACTGCTGTCATAAGAAGCCTGAAGTTGGCTTTGTAGAAATATTGTACTGTGTTTTCCATAAAGGGTGTGGTGCCGGGATGTGGATAACAAGGGTGATTAGAGTACGTTCGGATCTGACCAATGAGGGGATAACCACAGGTGTGGAACACCAGTCACACATGTTGGTAATGACCAGGTCTAGGATATTGTTGGCCCTGGTGGTGGTGTGGATAGGTTGATCCAGGTGATTGGAGGTTATGAATCCCAGAAAGCGTTGGCCTAATGTGTTGGTACATGAGTAGGTATCCCAGTTAATGGTGGGGTAGCGTCAGTTGCACATCAGTAGTTTCTGTTTCAACCCTACTTTCCAGTACACCAAGAAGTGAGGACCATTAACCGTAGGGTATGGTGTGGAATCTGTAGCAAGCTACAATTTGTATAGCAGTTATGGCCGGCAAGCAGCCAGCAACCAGCCTGGAGGTGTGGATATCTTTGGGAAATATGGACACACCTCCGCCGTGGGTGTTCCGGTCCTGTTTACATGACTGAAAGGTGTGGGATAAGTAATAGCCTGGTAGTGCAGGGGTGCTCTCAGTAGCCTAGAAGCAGGTCCCAGTCACTGCACAAATATCGAAGTGGTCCATTACAAAGAGTGCCTTGGGTGAGTGCATTTGAGATGAAGATGTCAAGCATTGAGTAGCATTACCCTCATGTTTTGCTTGTCTGTTCCTGTTATGGTGGTGAATATGTTATTTGAACCATGCCCAAAACAGGCACTATAGGAGCAGCAAAAGCCTTAGACATTATCCATAATCCCAGGGCCGACAGGTGCAGGCCATCTGTGCCAAAGCATCGTGTTCTGTTGACCATGTCATTCAAAGCAGACAGATACTGGATACCCTTGGAATGACACCAGAAGCATAGACAATTGTTGAAGTAAATAATTCAGTCCTTGTACTGCATTATCAGTCTGGACGATGGCCGAATGCTTCTCAGGGCTAGGGAGATACCTGCCTGGGCTTCAAGATCTGAGAGCTATTCCATGTCTCTTTACATGTAGTCCAGGAAAGTACATCTCAGGGCATTCACACTAACATGGAGAATGACACAGTCATATTTTTCCTGTTGAGCAGTGACCTGAGTGCATACGTTATGTTGCGGATCCTGTTACCCGACAGGCAGCTGACAGTAACTATCACCTTGTGTAGCCTGCTGAGTGGGACATCAGTGTGACCACCTATAGAGTCACTTATGACTAGTGTGTTGGGTACGTTATATCACCCTATTGGCTGTAGTTGATGGGCACACTGAGTCTGTGGGCTATAAGTAATTGGTGTTGTGTTGGGTGATGGGGGCTGCCTGTATTTCTGCTATGGAATTCTCTGTTGCCTAGACAGAGTAGTATTGAGAGGTTCCACAAATGTTGTAGTCTTACTATGTGTGGCCTGTGGTGGTGGAGATTTAGTGAGACTATGTGATGAGTGTGGTGTGGTGCAAACGTTTAACATCCCCGCATGATTGTCAGGTTCAGTCTGGGTTGGAGAGAGCTTTACCTCCAGCATGGCTAGATATGTGCATCTCCCACAGGTTGTAGTGTTGTATGTTAGGAGGGGAGTATTGACTGTGTACATGAGACAATTTCTATATTGCCTCATGATGCCCATATTCATCATATAGACAGGTGATAACACTGGGCATTGACAATTGGACATGCCTAAATATTTAACTATTTCCCACTAGATATGTGAGGAAAGTGTGTACAAGAGCTGTTTTACTCTAAGCAAGTGGGAAATGTAAGTACAGTGTTTACCTGTAGGTAATGAGGAGGATTGTGTGCTATAGTAATTAGTAGATCATGAAGTGCTTACATGTTCTGAACAAGTGCTGAGCATGAATAAGCAATACAGATAGGGTGTCGGATAACATAAACACACTGCCCCCCCAACAGGTACACAATCACATATCCATGAACACTACAGAGCCCCTGTAACCATAACTATGATGGTACAAGGTGCACACAGACTGCATGTGACATGTTCACATCCCTGGTTGTATCATACACATATAGCAAAACAGTTTGCTCTACACATACACATCATGTAAAACATAGCTTCATGTCAGTCTGTGAAAAAACTCAATGGTGCACACCAACAGTTATCACAACCCACAAAGTGGAGACACCACTCATAATGGGAGGCACTGCACTACTACCCTGTTGAGTCTGGTCTGAAAGTCCATGTACCTTAATCAACGTATATGTAGTAAGCAGTACAGATGTAGATGACAGTACGGATGATTTCACACTGCATATCATACCTGCGACATGTCATAGGACATCATCACCCATACTGTGTTCCACCTACACTCAGTATACTAGATGTACCTTTGTATGTCACAGGAGTGTTCTGCCAGTGGACTGTTGACAGAACCAACACTACAAAAGGTGTCTGAGTAATATGTGCATATCACACCAGTGGCAGCTACAGTAAACCAGGGTTAATTCATTGTACTCCCCCTCATTGTAACCCATACCACACAGACAAATGGGAGGCATCTGCCTATATAAGTATATGAATGGCTATGACCTCGGAGCAATAGCTGACTCAATGTTGTGGACAACCTACAGAATGGGCTTTATGAATGAGGTGTGTGACATATGTGCACAATCAGACAGCTGCATATAGCATTGTCACTGCTAGGTTAATAACCCTGTACCCATGAACTACCACCTAGGCAGCGGTCAACATAATGGACACTGTGTGTAAGGGATGGTCCTGGGCAGTTTACCTCCCTGAGCTAGTGACATCAACAAGCCTATTAGGTAGTCATAAGAGGCAATCCTAGTCATGACAGGGTGCCATCCATGAACATGGAGATCATTGTACAGCCATAATCATCACTCAAGTGACCAATATCGGATCACATATCACCTTTAAGGGGTATTGCCCATGTTTGGATGAGCGACACCAGACTTCACAATCCTCATCTCCACTATGTAGCATGATGCCTACCCTGTGTAAAGACATGTCCAACACTGTGATGTTGGACATGCTGCACGTACATATCCTGATCTGAAATACATATGTCATGGACATCCACCTTCCTAGTACAAGGATCGCCATAAGCTGGACAGATCCTTGTGCATACACATTACATACTCCTGCCATACTATGCAACCCTGTCCAGCAAAGCTGCACATTTCACCTCTGTCAGACATGGTGTGATGACCGCATGGTAGATGTATCATTAACCATCTGGATCAGTTATGTGGCACTGCTTCACCTGGCACCGGAAACATGGCTGTCGGCTACAACTAGGTAACCTTACATCCTACGCTCATACATGGCCCAGGGCATACAGACTACTACATGCCCTTGGCCGTACATGCTATAGTTGATAACCATCCCTGCAAATACCATCTGGCTAGCCAGTGTCCCATGTGTATCACATGTGCAACACAGGCGATACGTGGCAGGATGTTGAACTGCTGTACAGTGCCATGTAGATGTATATGGCAAAACACATGCATGTAAAGGCTTCTGTATGCATGTCTGCATTGTCACAGGTCATGTCCATTAAGGCAGTGTATGTGTTGATATGTGACATATACACAGCATCAAGGTTGACAGCATTAATGTGGACACATCCAGGCATGTGCTGATAGGTAAGAACACCAGTACAGGCAAACAAACATGCCCACATCAAGACAGCATCCACATGGAGTATGAGCAATGTAATCAGGTGACACACATATATGGTGATAATATCCAATCCCCAATGGGTGTCACATGTGACACAAACATGTCAGTGGTGTCAGTGTCATGACGATTTGCAAAGACAACTTTTTTATACGTAATAAATGTGATACACATGTATGTGCGGCTGTATCTGTGTGCATCTCTGAGACACTGTGACCTGTCGCCATCATTATGTCTTCCAGATATGCCACGAGCAAGGCTCCCAGCCTATACCCGCTTGTAGGATGAGGCCCTTATACTTTACCTCCAAGACAACTATGATGTCCTGTTTAGCCATGTGCCACAACATGCACAGCAGCGGGATGACCTGTGGCAGGAACTTCGCAGGAGGGTTAATGATGTGGGTGGCCATAACCGCACATACCAGCAGGTGCGCAGACACTGCACGGACCTGATCAGACATGCGAAACAGCGTGCAAATGCAATCGCCAGGAAACAAGATGCAACAGGTGGTGGGCCACCAACCCAGCCCCCACTCACATGTACCGAGGAGCTACTGGCCAACCTGGAGACACCGTCAGAACAGTATCCACAAACCTTAGCTGCCATCGTGGAGGTGGGTGTCTCTCAACCACTGAGCCTGGAGTTGCCTGGTAAGTCACTACTGCACATATATCTCTTATATCCCATATAGTTGCATGTGTCACTGTACAATATGTAATGTAACATCATATGCAAGGCATGTATACACACATGCCACATACTATAGTATGCTACTCTGTGTATGCACACATGTGCATACTCCATAGTATATCCTATTGTACTGGCAAATGTGTTAGCATGCACATTGCACCCTGTAGCTGTCATACAGGTGTGGATAATGATCATACTGCTGTGTCACCCCTATATAGGTACCGCTGGCATTCCGCAAAGACAGCAGGCCATTGCAGGTGAGACAGTTATAAGTATCAGGCATGTTAATGCACACATCTATTCGCCATGTGGCCAGTTAACACATGTACACATAATGTATGGTCTGGTCACAATATACAGGTTGCATCTTTAATCCATCACACTGGCTAACCATGTGCAATACTTACAAACTAAGTGAAACACCGACATGAAACCTCAGAAACTGTCATTGCTAGATATGTGGACAGCTGTGCATACAACGGTGGAGGTGTTGTTCAATGTACAAACATGTACTATACATCAGAACTACACATGTGGGGTACACAAACAGTACTACACAGTGAGCTGGAGTATGGGCAGCCCACAGGATTCACCATTGTGGATTATGCCTCTGCTATGAGTGCACACATTGTGATGTGCCATCTGACATGTCCATGACATGTAGTGGTCCGGCTGCAACATTGTCTCACTATCCCATAAAACATACCCCACATACCAAACATACAACCCTTTGTCTGCATAACCCTGTGGACAGTGGAGTATATGACATCTATGGGTGTATGTCATATGGGACAACACAGACATGTGAGATAGATGGCCATCACAACTGTTTGGCTAACACATGTTCACACATGGCCATGGAGGATGGCCACAGACATGTAGCAACACACAGTAGATGTGATGTATTTGTGTGTACACCCTGTTGTACATTAGCTACACATGAGCCAACTATAGCCTTTGTTGAATGGTTATATTGCAGATGTGGAACACTGGACATCCTACAAGCCTGTGCACAGTTTGTGGAGGCATAACTTCATTCGAACACATAAGATGTGTTGAACATCATGACTGTGTCACAGCATGACAGTAGTCACCTGTACAGCATCCACATACATACACAGACAACCACATCAGGCCACAGATACAGTACATTTCCCTTGCTGCTGTTGGACATCACTGTCAGCCTTGCACCTCGTGTGTGTGGTACACAAATGTCATGTGGGACATGGTGTATTGACAAGTCTGCCATGTGTGGACATGGTTGCCAGGCAGCTAAAATATGTTTGCAGTTGTGCAGGGGTGTCATCCGTATGTCCTTCGGTGATCTGTGCCACACATTACACATCATGGTTTACTGTGTATACACCTCAGAGACGTGGGTCACAATCCGCAGTATATATGTATTGTGTATGCACACAGTCATGGCTATGCACTGTGTGTGTAATCCACACTGTATAGCAATAGAAATGCCTCATGATTCCATGCAATGGCACTGTGTCTGTACTTCACACTGTATAGCAATATAGATGCCTCATAATACCCTTTAATGGTCATGCACATCTGCTAAAAGTGCATTTTATCTGTAGGGCGGACAGACAACACTGCAATGTGACACCATTACACCACTGTACATGTGACAGGACACCATTGTGTCAAACATGTATGCATGTCAATGCACACATCAGCAAATTACATGTCATACTACATGTTAATGTCAAGGTCATATGCCACACATCAGCCATGTGTACTGCTAACATGTTCTAGTCCACATGGTGTAACACAGGGATGCATGCTTAAAACCATGATTGTGTGAAATGCATGGCTTCTGCTATGACACATGCTTGCTGTTGTGTGCAACCCAGGGATGTATGATAACTACCACTATTATTGTCTGAGCTGCATGCTGTCTGCTGTATCACATGCATGTTGCATGCCTTCTGTCAAATCACATGCATGGTGTGTGTGTGTGTGTGTGTGTGTGTGTGTGTGTGTGTGTGTGTGTGTGTGTGTGTGTGTGTATATTGTAATGTAGAGTCTTTGTTTGCCTTCACGGGTGATGTAGGTGCATTACCCTCCTGCGATCCATCTGATGTTAGTGTCCCCACAGATTCTAGCAGTGATGATGAACATATGCTTGAGGCACAGGCAGGGTTGTCAGGGGCTGAATCTGTGCCATTGGTTGCCATTCCACCTATATCCCCCTCATCCCCACACATAGATCTCATGCCAACACATACCCCATCACCAGTGGCCATAGAGGAAGGACAGTTAGCATGTGGTAGCTTGGAACACGAATGTGTGGTGGCTTCGGAAGGTGTGTATTCACACCATGGTGTCAGTCAAATGACTAGAGATGAGCCACACAGGCATGTGGCCAGTGCTGCTCATAGGATGACCTCTGGCCGACGTGCCCCTGCAGGACAGAGTGCAGCAGCTGGTGTCACCAGACACATGCTTCAGACTGTAATGGCAGTACAGGCATGTGCTGAATGGCAGAACAGAGAAGGGCAAAGGCTTTAGAGGGTTGCTATCCATTCTTTAAATGACAACATCCAGGCATTGGCAAATGCTCAACAGCAGATTGTTGAGGTTTTGGACAGACAATTGGGTGACATGGATGGAATCCTTGACCATGGCATGACAATCTGCGAGCATGAGCTGTCTGTGCTCGAACATCTGCTAGGAGTGAGGTGTAGGGCACGTGGGTGTAGGCCAGCTACATCACCTGGTGCAGGTCTATGTGAACGAGCTACCTCACATGCCTGCTCCCATAGTGGCGGTAGCAGCAGCAGTGCAGCTGGTGCTGTGCTGTCCATACCAGGACACAGCAGGCCATGTGACATGGCCCTGGATGGTCCCAATGGGGACACGGTTCCAGTGGAGATGTGTCATTGGACAGTACTCAATCTGCACCTCTGCCAGGTAGTGCCCGTGCAACCCCTGGCAAGCACAGGTCACATGGCCGTGGCCGGACACCGTGAGCTGTAAAACCTGGTCTGTACAGTTTGGAGCTGTCAATAATACCCCTGTGTAAGCCAGACATATGGCAGAACTGTGTGCACACATACACGCACACACCAGAAACATCTGTAGGGCACCGCAACACTCACATGCATAACAACCACACATGGTCAGTTAGATCACAGGCCCTAACCCACACACATGATGTCATCCACTGGTGCAGCCTAGGCCCCTGGAAAACATTATCACCCTGTGCATATGATGATGCCTGTGCCGCATCCCTGTCATCCACACCATCGGTGCAGGGACATGCTCATATGGTCTGATGCACAGGGTGAACAGAATAGGGAGATAAGTGTAGATTACAATTGTTGTGTACTATTGACATGCAGCAGACATACCATTTAGTACAGGTTTAGAATGCACTGTTTTCTGTTCACAGTATGTGTCTTGGTAGCAACAGTAACAGCATGTTGGTAATGATGTCCTGCTTCCCTCCTTCAGGTCAAATTGCATGTGCCATTGAGTGCCAGTGTTTGCAGTTTCCCATGTGTAAATGTGAACTACTCACAGGTATGTATGGCAATACCAGCATGCTATTCATAGCTTCAACCTCACTGTTAGATAGGCTGACATTCCAAAGATGTCTACACATCTACTGATCCAGGAGCATGGGAGCTGTGTACTAAGCTACAGTAGCTAGAGACGTGACATCCATACCGGGTGACATCATAGGTACAGTTACATGGGGCGGGGAGTTTACATAGCGGTCTAGCTGATGACAAGGGTAGAGGCCAGTTGATAGCTTGAGGCCTCACTTTGTAGCAGTAATACTCATTCACATTACAGGATGAGAACACACAACTACACACACACACACACACACACACACACACACACACACACACACACACACACACACACACACACACACACACACACTCTCTCACACACACACTCACACAAACACACACACACAGGTATTTGCACACGTGTATTCTGACACACAGTAACACGCCCACACTCACCGGGTCAACGACACTGTAACACACACACACACACACACTTGATAGTGTTGAGGTGAGGACCCCTGCCTATGTGGTAATCACCATTACAGCACTGTGCACCCACATGATGCGACACAAAGAATTAACATGTACAGGTAGTCAGTAATGCCTAAAATTGACGGCATCAACAAGGTAGTAGATTGCATCACCTGGAGGGGTTAAAGATCCTATCTGTTCACTATGGTAACATACATCCTCACTCCATGGACCAGACAGCCATACACACACACACACACACACACACACACACACACACACACACACACACTGTGGAGTCCACAATGGAATGCACCTATGTCATGCACATACAGATAGCTCACATGTGTGTCATACACACCCCACCCCTGCCTATGTCTTGCTTTCTACATTACAGTATGTACAGATCTCTACAACAGTGTACAGGGATGTGAGTAACAACTGGGATGTATTCCCCACCATATGTGGCATATATGGACACACAAGCAAACACACATGGCAGTACTATGAATCAAACACCTGCTATCTTATGATATGTATGACAGACATGCAGCAGTATTGCCCGCATTACAATGTGTAGCATGCTACCTTTGGCAATTGTGCTGATATATGCACATGGGAGGTCTTAAGTGTTACAGGTGTCAAGTAATTTACAGTCAGTGACACCCTGACCACTGTGTAGGTTGTACGTCTTCCCCTTCAATTAACAGAAACATAGCTTAGTGTTTGCACATGTTATGGTAGGACAGCTTGTGACACACCTGTGAGCTGTCTTCAGCAAACATCCATCTGCAAAGATGGCCCACCACTTTATGTCCACACATCCGTCCATACCTGATGTACATCTTACCATACTGTCAGTATTTCACCATATACAGTTGGCAATGATGGGGCTGCATTGCAACTGCATGTTGTAGTAAGACACAGATAACCTGCAAACATCAGCTACCACACACACATGGTAGCTGAACGCACACCACTACATGTACATGTGTGTAGGTCCTACATTCCTGTCATTTAGCCATGTTTGTAGGCATTGCAATTGGTGGGCATGTGTGATGACATACATGACACATGGACTGTTGTATGATATGATAGTTGTCATGGGTAACCAGTACAGAGGGAATGTTAACTCAGTCAACATTGATATCACACCTTATGTACTGTTAGCATTCAACAGCCATGATCCTACCTTCCATGTGCATGTGTGTAATTGCTGTAGCTACCTGTCTGCATGAAGGACAGCAACAGCTATGCTATGTACATATGTGTTGTGTGTGGGGGGGGGGCATGTACATATCCACGGCAGGTACATGTATGTCATATCCAAACATGAGGGTGTTTACTGGTGTACAGCAACAGTCATCTGTTACAGCTGTATATGACCCAGGGCCCCTGTTATGTGTACAGCCAACCTGGTTATGAACAGTGGTATAATTGCATTGCATAACACATGATGCAACTGTGTCAGTACATGGGTAGTCTACACAGTTGCTGTAGAGCTAAGTACAGTCCACTGGTCATGGGTCACATGGTGTTGTACTAATATATGTTCTAACATATGTATGGATGTGTGTTGCTGGTCCAAGGACATGGTGATGTCTGAGGGCTTCATCCTAGAATGCGGCTTTTGACACTGTGCTCTGCACCTGACACATCTGTGATGCCTTTTGAGGGTATACTGGTCAGTACATTTGAGTGGCCTTCATGTACGTGGAGACACCACCATCTGGAGCGGTCCATAACGGTGTTATGGCCCACATGTCTGTATCCGAGGTATACGGTGGTAGTGCTCCATTGTTGGATCTACATTGGGCAGCTGTGATTACGAACGCTACACATCTAGCACTGTTTAGCATACACATACAATGCAGTTGTCCTGTAGGTGTCAGCGTGTTAACCTGGTCTCAAGACATTCGTCTATGAATGGCACTTTATGGGCAAAGTAGCCACTCCTGGTAGGACATCACCATGGGTGGTATTAGTGTGCCAGGTTTAGATTGGTACATCTAAGGTGACGGACAGCAGCAGACATTGTGTAGAAGACCGGTGTCAGATATATGTAGTGCAACATTCATGCTAACAATGACAACTATCAACACCACTGCGCCCTTCCTTGTTTAGAATCAGAGTGCATACAAAAGAGCCCTTTGCTACTAAGTGTGTGAGCATGCCCAATATGACGTTGTGTAGATGGACAGATTCCAAATGGCCGTGTGCTACTAAGTGTGTGAGCATGCCCAGTGACAGCTTGTGTCAGTTATGTGCCTCTATGTGTATGGGCATGGCCATTGTAACCCTGTATAGTGATAGTGGTCATCCAGGCAGCAGATGGCCATACCCAACTTCAGAATGGATTCCTACATTGAACACACTGGTTTACAGGTATGTACATCGTAACTGCCAGCATCCATGTCAATGTCCACATTCCTAGAATGTCATATTGACAGTCTTGAAAGGTGTAGCGTCTGTGGCGCAGCTTGTATCTATGTAGTATTATAATAGTGGTCCGTAGATAGGCAGTTGTCCTGATCACACCACTGGTGTGTGTTTGTCTCCGTCTGCCTGGGGACAGTAATATGCTTTTAGACTGCTCACACTCCATACAATCCCTATCATCGTCTTTTCCATTGCTGATGATGTCACCCACCTAGAAGTACGCCTCTGGGAGTGATGTGTCCTAGTAATCTCATTAGCGCATTCTGTAACTGTGTAATGTGATAAGGTAGTTAGGTCTGTATTCTAATCCCAGCCATGTCAAGTGTGTGTGTGTGTTTCCATCTACCTGGGGACAATGATGCTTTTAGACTGCTCACACTCCATACAAACCCTATCGGTGTCTTTGCCATTGCTGATGATGTCACCCACCTAGAAGTATGCCTCTGGGAGTGCTGTGTCCCAGTAATCTCGGTAGCGTGTTCTGTAACTGCATAATGCTGTAGTGTGATAAGGTAATTAGGTCAGTGTTCTAATCCCAGCCATGCCACCTGTGTGTGTGTGCGTTTCCATCTGCCTGCGGACAGAATAATTCTTTTAGACTGCTCACACTCCATAAAATCCCTATTGGCGTCTTTTCCATCGCTGATGATGTCACCCACCTAGAAGTATGCCTCTGGGAGTGCTGTGTTCCAGTAATTTTGGTAGCGTGTTCTGTAACTGCGTAATGCTGTAGTGTGATAGAACAGACAGGTAGGTGTTCTATTCCAAGCCATGACAGGTGTGTGTGCTTGGCAGTCATATCCTATGTGTTGGTATCTGTAAGTGGCTAGCTCCAGGATGTGTTGAGGCACATGTTTTGTTGTTTTCCTATATAGTGTTTATAAATGTCACAATCGCCCAAGAGACAAGACATACACATACATTCACTAATGGGTCTGGTGAGTAAATGTCAGCAGCCCTAATCTTACCCTTAATACAGTCTGAACCCGTGTGACGCACCAAAACACACTTGCCTTGATAGTAACACCAGTACATAATGCAGGAGGCGCATGTGGTTTCCTTTTTATTCTTGTCTAATACTTTGGTGACACGTGGTCCGCTGTTGTGATATATATTCTATATCTACGTATGTGTGTGTATATGTATATGTATATAATATATATATATATATATATATATATATATATATATATATATATATATATATATATATATATATTTATGGACATTAGCACACATACACCTACATGATGGAATACATGTCCTATACTGTTGAATGCTTGTGCTGGATGATCTGTACGTGATAACCTCAGATGTATGTATATCTGCCATGGCTTAGTGGTAAAGCACATCGTCTGTGGTGTGCAGGGTCCCAGGTTCGAGGCGTGTAGAGACAGGTTATTTTGTTGTTGGGAAGAACAAGAGGCATCGAATACGGTGATAATAAGCTGCTTTTAACCAGTTGTGTGCAGATCTGCATGACAGTAAGCAGTGGCTATTGTTTTGCAGGACTCAAATATAGGTGAAAGCATGGGGGTGGGGGTGTCAGGCATACTGTACATACATTGGAGCCCTGTGTCTCGGGATTGCTCTTGCCTTAGCACGACTAAGCTAGGGGTGTGTCTATACCTGCCTAGTGCAATTGGGAGGGACAACAGCAGTAGGAGAGTACTCAAGGTGAACAACCTGGGCAAACAGATGATAATTATCACAAATCAGCAGATTACAGGCCCAACCCAGCCAAGAACACTACGATAAAGTGAGCAATCACCATACCCACAGTTTTTTTTCCACACTCTACACCACTGGTGTATACATGCAGGGAAATTTTATGAAACAATCCAATGAAATGAGAAGGGCTACAGCAGGCAACATAGACCAACATGTGCAGGAGGCTGAGGGTAGTGAAGATGTGAATGCTGCTGAACAACCCTCAGTGAGGAGACAAAGAAGACTGTACAGACCCAGGGTAACCTACCAGGGGCTACATGAGCTGGAGATAGTGGAGCACTATGAGGTGGACAGAGACCTTCTACAGCAGATTGTTGAGCTGTGCCGGCCACACCTGACACATCAAACAGGCAGAGGGAAACCCATCCCAGTGGATACCAAGGTATGTGTAGGCCTAGGTATACTAGCCACAGGTACCTCCCAAAGCACAGTTGGGGATATCATGAGGATCTCACAGTAATCTTCATCCAGAGTATTCCACCAGTTCCTGGATGTCATGTCACCACATGCCAGTGAGCACGTACATTTCCTCAACATACGTGAGGTGTTGACTAGCAATATGCGTCTCTTCCACCAAATGGCAGACTACCCTGGGGTAGTGGGTTCTATAGCCTGCATGCATGTATGCATCAAAGTACCACCCGGTGAGCAGGGTAAGGTCTACATTAACCGCAGGGGCATCCCCTCCATCAACTGCCAGGTCATATGCGATGCCCAGGGCATTATACTGAATGTGTGTGCTGGCTGCCCTGGAAGCTGTGATGATTCCAATATATGGCATCTGACGCAGCTGTACCACACCTTTGCCAATATGGACATCCCCTATGGTCACCTAGTGGGGGATGCTGGGTACTCACTGGACCCGTGGCTGATGACACCCATCAGAAATGCACACACACCTGAACAACTACGCCATAATGAGGCACATGCATAGGCAAGACATATAATTGAGCGTGTGATTGGGATGCTCAGGTCACGGTTCTGGTGTCTGGACACATCCAGTGGAGCCTTACAGTATTCACCAGCTACATGCACCAAAATTGTTATGGTATGTGCTATACTACACAATATGATCCTGCAGAAACAGCTGCAGAAGGAACAGCATGGGGTGGGGCCACATAGCCCCCCACCAATGCCAAGGCCTGTACAGGCACAGAGTGACTCGGAGGAGGAACTATCTTAGCCGGACCCAGTAGGTGGAAGGAGGTGTGTCCAGTATGACCTGGCCTTGGAAAAGAGGCAACGCATAGCATATGCACTGACACAGTAGGTACTCAGGGAATGTTACCCTCTCTGACTCGCACAGACAGTAAAAGGGATGCCAAACATGACACTACCTGTGCTCAGCCATGTATAGGAAGTGCACCCGACATAAGCAGCCCTCCAGCACCATCCTCATGTCTGGCACACCCTCAAGGTAAGTCAATCAACCTACCAATTGGCAGTTGTATTAGAATGTGTTGTGACCTGTAGCTATGGTATGGATGTGAGCATGCAAGGGAATTTGGTGGCGGAATGTTAAGGCAGTGGACAGTAGATGTCCATAGTGGCACCATGACATCTGTAGCACATACTGGGGTCACAGTAGTAGCCAGTAGTACACAGGGTATCCTAACCCACTGTGGGTAATGGGCTGAACATCATGTGTGCCCATGCAGCCCACACAAGTCTCAACCAGCTGGACAGGTGTAGACCAACACAGACAAATGCTGTACAATGGCCTCTGAATATGCCCAATGGATGACCCCCCCCCCCAGAGACACACACAGACTACAGCAGGCCAGGCAGTTGGATGTAGGTTGTGAAGGCTAGGACGTCTGAAACTAATATGTTAGTAATTAGTATAGCTATCATTTCTAGTGTAGCTATCATTTCTAAGTCTTTTGGATTAAGCACTTGGGCTTCAGACCAGTTGTTTTACTTTAGGAAAGTTTGTGGCCTGCACTGTGGTGGCAGGACAGGTAGCTTACATCCTTCTAAGTTGGGAACTGCTGATTGAGAGCTCAGTGTCTGTTATTCTAAAAGTGTATTAGTTCTGGTTTAAGCACTTGGGCTTCAGGCCAGTTATTTTACGTTAAGAAGGATTGCGGTCTGCACTCTTGTGGGAGGAGAGGCTGGACTCTGCCCTTCTGAGCAGGGAATTTCTGGTTAAAGGCTTATAGTGCCTGCATATTCTAACTGTTTCTTACTGAAATTGGTACACCTTGTTTGCTATAGCATAGGCTAGATCCAGGCCTGCTGAATCCAGCTTTATTTGTATGCTTAAACAAAATGAAAGAAAATGCACTGAGCTAGCACACTGAGAACGTTTATTAATAGACAAAACAGAAAACAGAAAATGGTGAGCGCTTTCACAACATAAAGTTGCTTCATCAGACAACAGTAAAAGGCTTACACTCTATTTAAATAGTCAAATATCCATTACTCAATTAACTAATTAGGGTTAGCAAGCTGTACACAATCAAATTCAAGAGAAGCTTACCACAGTGAATCCTACAATAAAGATGCACTATGCATATAATGTTACACACAAAGTTACTAAGCATATATAACCACACTATATACAGTGTAAAAAACCATGTACATACATATATAAGATAAAACAACGACAGTAAGACATATAAAAAACTACTAAAAACATCTAAAATATCTTCTAAAAGATCTAAAAATCAGTGCGAGTGGTCGAGCCTTCAAAAAGGGAACCAAAGTAGTGGCAGCATTCAACCCAGGAAACTTATCAGCGTTAAGCTTCAGTATCCATTTTTGCTCATGCCCCTCTGTAATATTTTCTATGTCACCACCCCTAGGGTTCATATAAATATGTTGCAAAACCAAAAATTTAAAAGAATGTGAACGATCATTAGACATAACGTGACAGGCCAGAGCACTGGATTGTTTACAGTTGGTAATGTCTCTCACATGTTCTAAAATACGATCTTTCAACATTCTATTTGTTTTGCCTACATAATAAGCATGGCATTGTTGACAAAAACAAAAATAAACAACATCAGTGGTTCTACAATCTGAATATTGATTAGAATGTAACGAAAAATGCCTGGTAGGATGCACATAATTATTTTTGTTATAAACAAACTGACAAGCACTACAGTTCCTACATGGAAAAGTTCCATGCAGAACAGAGTGAGTTAACTTTTTGCATGTTTCCCTATGGCAAAGGTGTTGTTTAAGTTACTTGCTATTCTTAAAACTAAAATGTGGAATCAGTCCAACCTTGTCTACAAGGCCAGGAACTACTTGTAAAAGGTACCAGTATTTCTTAACATCCACATATTGACTAATGTTGCTAGAAAACTGGAGAACCACTCTAAAGTCATTCTCAGCTGTGGCACTGTGTGTTGCATCTGCGATCGCTCTGTTGTGATTATAATAAGGTTTGCACCTAGTATCTCTAAGCTTCCAGGCATCAGATATTGCATTATCAATGTCTGCACTAGAATATCCTCTAGCCAGAAACTCAATTTTCAAGTTATTCAATGCAGCTACTGCATCATTGTCATTACTATGTAGCCTGAGTGTCCTAAAAACTTGCCCTCTTAACACATTCCTAGGAATGTGTCTAGGGTGCATACTAGATTTATGCAGCAATGTGTTCTTTCTAGTTGGTTTATGGTATATAGTACTGCGGAGATGATTCAAATCAGATTTACTGATTTTGACATCAAGAAAACTTATGTCAGTGGTTGAACTCTGGTATGTAAACCTTAAAAAATCAGTTGTTGAATGCAAATAATCCAAAAATTGGTCTAGATCAGAGCCGGAGCCCTTCCATAACATAAAAGCGTCATCTACAAACCTAACATACCACAGTATTTGTCCAAAGAAAGGATTAGTGGCAGACAAAATATTTTGCTCTTCCCAACTGACCAGTGCTAAGTTGGCGTAGCTATTGGCACAAGCAGTGCCCATTGCCACGCCAACTTTTTGCAGGAAAAACTGTTCTTGAAACATAACAATATTATTTTCTAAAATTATTTCTAATAGGGTGCAGATTAACTGTATCTTATTGTTAGTCAAAAGTTTGTGCACAGTAAGAAAATCTCTAATACTATCAACACCCCTAACATTTGGTATACTGGTAAACAGAGATTCTATATCCATGGTCACAAGAACAAATTCCTCATCTCTATCTATCGTCTCCATCCTATTATGTAGCTGCTGTAAGAACATCTTAGTGTCCTTTAAAATTGTATAACAGTTGTCCAGAAAACCATGTAAAGTCCCTTCTACATATATGGAGAGGGGCTCAGTACACCAGCCACTACCTGAAACAATAGGTCTCATATGTGGAAATAACAAGTCCTTGAGAATTTTAGGTAGACCATATATCCTGGGAACAACAGGCTTATGAACAGTGAAATACTTAAAAAGTGAATCATCAATCAAATTAGTTATTAACAAGTCAAAAATTAGAAAAGAAACTTTATATATCATGGCATTCACCATAGACTTAGAAATACGTTGATATGTGGTAGTATCAAGTAACAGTTTCTCCATTTGTGTAACATATAAATCTTTATCTAAAACAACAATGCCACCTCCTTTGTCGGCCTGTTTAATGATCAATGAATGTAGGCTTTTTAAATCTTGCAAAGCTCTGTACTCTCCAGTAGTCAGATTATAAAATGACATGTTACAAACAGATTGAGCATTCAGCTCCCTAAAAGCAATCTCACATGCATCAATAAAACGTTGAATACCTATGGGTGTAGCTGGAATAAAAGTACTAGGTTGTCTATACATACAGGCTTGGTTATATATATTGGTGTTGCCTGCAGAAAAAATACATTTTAGAGAGAGATCCCTACCCAAAAGTCTTAAATCTTTTAACATTTCTGCAGGATCAGCCCTCCTGGCAGGAATAAATGATAGACCTTTGTTAAGTAAACTGAGCTGTTCCATAGTTAAGTTAAAAGAAGAAATATTAAAGAATAAACCTGGGTCTATAGACGTCTCTTCTTGGATTGCTGGGCAGCGCCGTCCATTATAGGAGCCCTGGGTGCTTTGTTGTTGTAGGTTAGACTTTTGCAGCGAGTCCTGAATGGCAGTGCTGCCTTCAGCGAGAAATCGCCCTTCTTTGAGCTGTCTAAAAAAACACTAGTATCTTTCTTACTAGCAGGTGATGGAATAACATTTCCAGCTGGTATACATGAAATGCTGGATGTATGCGACGTAACCGTCGACGCATACAAAGGTTTGATAGTGTTAAGAGGCTGATCTCCAGCTATAGGAGTTGCAAAGTTGTCCAAAGCAGTAGAGGAAGCTTGTACATTCAAGGCGACATGCTGAGCATTCGTAGGCATGGACGCCATAACCGGCCGATCAGCCGGAATACTGGAAGTAAGGCTGGAAGAGCTAGCTACACTATCAAATGCTTGAATGGTATTCGGAGCAAAATTCAAAGTGCTGTTGCCTTGATTAGGTCTATTAGTAGCTTCTTTGGGCCAAGAAAACACATTATTCTTGGCAAAATCAGCTTTGTCTCTATTGAGTTTGGATAGTTTAACAGTCTGCAATCTCTTTTCGTATGCTACGATGTTATCTTGTAATTGACTCATTTTGTTCAGGGTTATGTCACATGAAAAGCTGTCTGTAATCTTAGATTCTAGGTCAATGATCTGTGACTTCAGATCTACTTCTATAGGTAGAAAAAATTCCAGTAAGAGTTCCATAAACTTGGAACTAAATTGCAAGTTCAATTCTTGCCACTTACGAAGTAAAACTGGATATGCATCCCCATAAGTGGGCATATTCAATATTCTCAGTCCACGTGGAATGATCTTGGCTTCCAAAGAAGCTTGCAAATGCAGTCGCTGCCATTGTAACCTTTTATATTTGTACATCAAGTTCTCTAAGCTTTTATATTGTTGAAAAAATTCAGGTAGACGTTGATTTGTAGAGAAAGTGTCATTCACATCAGCATTTGTCTCCAAATTCAGTAATGGATTAACTGGAATATCCAAAATCCTTAGAAAATGATGATGCTGTCCACTCATGGACTGTTTAGTTGTAGTATCCTCCATTAGACTGTGTGCCCCTTGACCGAATAAAAGAAAATAGTATAAAAAACAAAAACGGTCGTAGGTAAAAGCAAGATGCAAAAAGGAGCCCAAACAAAATGAAAGAAAATGCACCGAGCTAGCACACTGAGAACGTTTATTTATAGACAAAACAGAAAGAAAATGCACCGAGCTAGCACACTGAGAACGTTTATTAATAGACAAAACAGAAAATGGTGAGCGCTTTCACAACATAAAATTGCTTCATCAGACAACAGTAAAAGGCTAACACTCTATTTAAATAGTCAAATATCCATTACTCAATTAACTAATTAGGGTTAGCAAGCTGTACACAATCAAATTCAAGAGAAGCTTACCACAGTGAATCCTACAATAAAGATGCACTATGCATATAATGTTACACACAAAGTTACTAAGCATATATAACCACACTATATACAGTGTAAAAAAACATGTACATACATATATAAGATAAAACAACGACAGTAAGACATATAAAAAACTACTAAAAACATCTAAAATATCTTCTAAAAGATCTAAAAATCAGTGCATGAGTGGTCAAGCCTTCAAAAAGGGAACCAAAGTAGTGGCAGCATTCAACCCAGGAATCTTATCAGCGTTAAGCTTCAGTATCCATTTTTACTCATGCCCCTCTGTAATATTTTCTATGTCACCACCCCTAGGGTTCGTATAAATATGTTGCAAAACCAAAAATTTAAAAGAATGTGAACGATCATTAGAGATAACGTGACAGGCCAGAGCACTGGATTGTTTACAGTTGGTAATGTCTCTCACATGTTCTAAAATACGATCTTTCAACATTCTATTAATTTTGCCTACATAATAAGCATGGCATTGTTGACAAAAACAAAAGTAAACAACATCAGTGGTTCTACAATCTGAATATTGATTAGAATGTAACGAAAAATGCCTGGTAGGATGCACATAATTATTTTTGTTATAAACAAACTGACAAGCACTACAGTTCCTACATGGAAAAGTTCCACGGCGAACAGAGTGAGTTAACTTTTTGCATGTTTCCCCATGGCAAAGGTGTTGTTTAAGTGACTTGCTATTCTTAAAACTGAAATGTGGAATCAGTCCAACCTTGTCTACAAGGCCAGGAACTTCTTGTAAAAGGTACCAGTATTTCTTAACAACATCCGCATATTGATTAATGTTGCTAGAAAACTGGAGAACCACTCTAAAGTCATTCTCAGCTGTGGCACTGTGTGTTGCATCTGCGATCGCTCTGTTGTGATTATAATAAGGTTTGCACCTAGTATCTCTAAGCTTCCAGGCATCAGATATTGCATTATCAATGTCTGCACTAGAATATCCTCTAGCCAGAAACTCAATTTTCAAGTTATTCAATGCAGCTACTGCATCATTGTCATTACTATGTAGCCTGAGTGTCCTAAAACTTGCCCTCTTAACACATTCCTAGGAATGTGTCAGGTGCATACTAGATTTATGCAGCAATGTGTTCTTTCTAGTTGGTTTATGGTATATAGTACTGCGGAGATGATTCAAATCAGATTTACTGATTTTGACATCAAGAAAACTTATGTCAGTGGCTGAACTCTGGTGTGTAAACCTTAAAAAATCAGTTGTCGAATGCAAATAATCCAAAAATTGGTCTAGATCAGAGCCGGAGCCCTTCCATAACATAAAAGCGTCATCTACAAACCTAACATACCACAGTATTTGTCCAAAGAAAGGATTAGTGGCAGACAAAATGTTTTGCTCTTCCCAACTGACCAGTGCTAAGTTGGTGTAGCTATTGGCACAAGCAGTGCCCATTGCCATGCCAACTTTTTGCAGGAAAAACTGTTCTTGAAACAAAACAATATTATTTTCTAAAATTATTTCTAATAGGGTGCACAGCCTACCTGGACCTCGCAAAAGCCTTCGATACAATACCCCACTCGGGCATTATAGATAAGCTCACCAGCTTAAATATAAACCCCTATGTCACTAGATGGGTTGCAAACTGGCTCAAGGACAGAACCCACATGATTAGAATTGCTGGAGCAATGTCAGACTCCAAACCAGTTACAAGTGGCATCCCACAAGGCTCAGTCCTGGGACCTCTCTTGTTCGGTATATATTTCTCGGCGGTACAGGCCAACACGGAAGGACTGTGGCTGACCAAGTTCGCAGATGACTGCAAACTGGGTGCCATAATCAACTCTCCAGCCGACACAAGCATCCTCCGAAAGGGCCTCATAGAAACAGACAACTGGTGCCAGAGCCATGGCCTCAAGCTAAATGCCAAAAAGTGTATAGTCATCCCTTTGGCAAAACAAAGTGCCCACAAATTACCACATAGGTGGTAATCCATTAAGTACAGAAGAAGTCATTAGGGACCTGGGGACCCAAGTTGATAGCAATCTCTCATTTGACAACCACGTGGCCAAAGTGGTTAGAAAAACATTTTATATAGCCCACCTAATCATGAAGGGATTCACATCTAGATCAGGGGAGGTCATCGTGCCTCTTTACTCATCCCTCATCAGGCCTATAATTGAGTACAATGCCCTTTTGGGATGTACCTTACCAGACACCTGCTGCAACTGGAAAGACCCCAAAAGTACCTCACCAAGAGGATCAAAGGGCTCAAACAGATGCCATATGCTGCCGGTTAAAGAAACTCCAGCTCTACTCAGTGGCATACCGCCTGCTCAGAGGCGATCTGTGCCTGACGTATAAAGCCATGTCCAACCCGGAATTAATGGACATGCTGCACCTCAGAAAATCCAAATCCCATCGAGCTACGTGCTCGAGAGACTTGAACCTCAGCACTGAAATAAATAGGACATGCTGGAGGGACAGATTCATAACCCAGAGGCTCCCTTCACTCTGGAATAAAATCCCAGTCCAGGTTAGGCAGAGTCCCACATTGACTCTCTTCAGGAGGAATCTTGATGAGTGGATGGGAGATCGTAGGTTTACCCCGGCTATCACTTCTGTGTCACTGTTAGACAGAGGCACAGTATACTAACCTCAAAAAAAGGCATAGCAAAATTAATTTAAAATGGGTGGCGAAAGCCAAACACACTCTGGCTAGGCTTATAAATGCCCTAGGGCAGATAGCCTAGTATGAACCTATGAACCTATTAAAGCTAAGATCTGGAGTACACTGGTACACTGGTATGCCTCTAGCCAGCACATTAGGTAGGTCTACACACTAAAATGGAGTACCTGACATACCAGTACAGTAGTAACAAAAGTGTAAAACTGTCAGCTGTGTCCCCCTTCCAACGTACACATGTAACAGTCATGTGCGCCCCCCCGGCATCTATTAACTGTGCTTTAACAATTTGAAGCCTGAAGTTATGGATGTTAATTACTAGGCTAACTATTTCAGTACTTCAGTGAAGTTTGCATTTCGTCAGCTTCTTTTTAAGCTTTCAACAAATTGAGTTTTAACAGCCTGAAGTTTGAAGCTGTGGATGACAACTGCTTACAAAGCATCTATTAACTGTGCTTTAACAACTTGAAGCCTGAAGTTGTGGATGTTAATTACTAGGCTAATTATTTCAGTACTTCAGTGAAGTTTGCATTTTGTCAGCTTCTTTTTAAGCTTTCAATAAATTGAGTTTTAACAGTCTGAAGTTTGAAGCTGTGGATGACAACTGCTTGGATAATTAACTATTTTCAATTCATCACACTCTAGTGAAGTTTACATCCTGTCAGCTTCACTTTTTAAGTGATTAATAAATTGTGTTTTAACAGTCTGAAGCCTGAAGCTGTGGACGACACCTAAGGTCTTTTTTCTTTGTTCATTTGCCTACCCTCAGTGTCCTTAGTAGTGGTGAGGAGAATTTATTTCCTATTACATGAGATGTGGGGCATAATTATGTCATACGGTCGCAGGATATTTTACATTTGTAATGGTTTTGGTATGGACACAACTGCCCAGATGGGGACTGTCCCTCACAATGTGGGACAGGTGGTAATCCTGACTATTGGGCTAGACTTAGCTATTGGCGGCATGCTAACATGATGCGTTTTGCTTCCACTTGGTATAACTATCAACACTGCATTAGAATACGGGAACGGGGTTTTAAATGTCATTTGTTCGAGGGATAAGGACTCAATATTCGGCTACGTACATTTGTGTTTGCTTCTTATTTTTGTGTTCACAAGAACTGTCTTGCATGCTTTGCATATGTTTCAGTATCCATGGACACTGACAGGTGTAATTACTATTGGAGGCAGGCTTTAATATTCAGCATTTTAGGTTGCACGTAAACAGCCAACATGTCCAAGCCTCCGTGCCGCGCTTTGACATGCCCCATGCACTCGCACACATTTCCTATGCATGTGGATGTGGCAGCAGTGCACCTTCATTAATATGCATATGGAGCTACTGCGCCATCTGTACACCACACAGTCGGCGCAAGCCTAATGCCGACCTTGCACCGAGCTTCATGAATCCCGGGGATATTCTAATGCATATAACATATTGCATACATCTGCTGCCACATATATTCTCATGTATATAACACATTGCATACATCTGCTGTCCCATAATTTCTGATGCAGATAACTCATTGCATACATCTGCTGCCACGTATATTCGGATGCAGATAACACATTGCATATATCTGTTGCCACATATATTCTCATACATGTAACATACTGCAAATATCTATTAACACTGATGCATTAATGCATGAAAAATGCTGCAGATGGCTAGTGGCACTAGCATTTTAATACATGTAACACACTGTTAACATTTGTTAGGACTGACATTTTCATACATGTGACTCAATGCAAATCTTTGCTGGTACCAGTGTTTTCATTACTGTAATACTTTGTAGATCTCTGCTCTCTCTCTGGTATCATGTCAGTGATACACTCTGGACATATACTGCTGCTTTAATGTAGCAATGCAATGTGTACATGAATTAGCTCATTCTGCAGTGCATTTACTACCCACTAAAGGTCTTATCCTTCGCTTGTCCAGTTTTCTGGAAGAATAAAGTCTCACCCATATCTTCAGTATAGAGTAGACAGTTGGCTTCTTGCCAGTGCATCTCACCAACTTCCAGTCTAGCCCTCCAGTAACAGAGCAACTGCTAGAACATAAGTTCCTGATGTGAGTGATGGGAACACTCCCTTATTTACATCAAGCCAGCTTATATTTTTCCTATTTGAAGCTAGTCTTAGTACTATTTCTTAGTACAACCAAAATTAAATCACTGTCAATGACTGCCAGTGGATTTACTGTCTGCAAATGATAGAGCTAGTTTTGACTTGCAAAACACACACAGATGATTAAATGTTTAGTGAACAGAAGAGTATACACAAAACATTCTGAATTTATTGATTTAATATAATATTATAGTCTCTAAGCCTTCCAGTATTGATAAAAATGAAAAATTCCACAACTCTGCCATCAGAGCTTTTCTACTGCCACAATAAACAGGAAAAGAAATGGCAGATAACATCTTACACTAACGTACTCCTGCACTCGATAATAGCTTAAGAAAGATGCCTGTCATGTACTCTTACAGTTGAATTAATACATGCATTTGTTTATTTTCAATTTAGATATTGACATCAATGGCCATGAAAGCAGCACCATTAACAGTCTGTTTAAAGGTCCCCGAGCTATTCATTCATTAGGTCTGATAAACTGCACTGTACGATAATAATAATAAAAAATGACAACCAGACTATTATGCGAATGCTACTTGAAATATTTGCTGTTTTATTGATTTGCTTACTGCTTTGCTGAGGTGGTATTCTTTGACATTAAACTTATAATCTGTAATAAACAGATATTTTCATCTGAACATAAGATCATAGTAAATACAAGACAACTGAGTCATAATCTCATTTACACCTTGCCAATAGTACCCCCCCCACACACACACACACACAGACACACTTCTCAAGATCATCAAAACAGGTCAGTCCTGGTGTAAATTTAGGGGTACCCATTCAATCATTCAAGTTTAATTTGAAGGATGCAAACATGTCATTTTTTTTAACTTATAGGTAAAGGTTGTTCTAGAGGCAGGGTAGGACTTGGGTAATAAACTGTCTGTTCAGCATATTTTATTTATATGCTGGTAGAGATTTAAGCCCCTAGTTCTAGTATTAGTGGAGACACTTGACTTATGAAGATAGATGTGATCAAGGAGAACGGGGTCTGTAATGGTACATAGTGCAACTCATAAATCGCTACATAATAGCATATAATAAACCAAATACAGGAAGACTGTTTGCACCCTTTCTAGATAACAAAGGAACTTTAGACCACCAATCATCATGGCATGGAACCTCTGTGGTCTTTCCAGTTGCCTAATATGTCGACAAAGATAGATCCTGAAGGGGGGCTGTACTCAATAATGAGTCTAATTAGTGCTATATAAAGATGATTAGCAACTTCTTTTGATGAAAACAAAAGAAATGTTTCCAAAGAAAACATTCAAATCAGTCCAACCACACACACTAAACTGCTAGGCGTAGAAATAGACAATAACCTGAGGTTCAACATCCACATAGCACAAACTGTTAAGAAAGCTAATAAAAAACTTGGTCTCCTCTACAGGAACAAACAGTTTATGACAAAATGCACCAAAGTAACCATCGCAAGGACTCATCTTCTATCCACCCTCCTCTATGCCTCTCCCAAATTGACCAATCTCTGCCAAACTGATGTAAATAAAATGGAATCTTACTACAACAAGATTGCCAAGTTTGCTACTGAAGCCTCATATAGGTCCCACCCCTGTCTATCCCTTAAGCAACTCAATTGGCAAGAGTTACCTCAAATACTTCTACTCAATCAACTCTCTATAGCGCACAAACTCTACTACCTTCCTGAGATAACTCCAGCACTTCAACACCTAATTCAGCCCCACATTCCCTCCAGACCCATAAGATCTAGTAACCAGAACCTCATAACTGTCATCAAACATAAAAACGAAGCTCGTAAGTCCCTCTTTACCAACACCATTGCCAAAACCTGGAACACACTACCAAGCCAAATAACTTCTACCACCTCCTTTAGTCAATTCAAAAAACTCCTGAAAACCCACTGTCTAAGTAACTGGCTATGCTCATGCCACTCATGACGCTAATCCATACCAAGATAATTTGTCAGGGTACAGCTATGTATAAACAGTTTCTCCCCTGAAAGCTTCCAAACCCATATACATTTACCTTACAAAACTTATAACTGCAAAAGAAAAAAAAATGTACCTCTGATTGTCTACTGTAAGAAATGTTAATCACTAGCATGATGTCCTGTTGTGTGTATATATGCTATATGCATGTTTGTTAATCACCAGCATGTTGTCCTGATGTGTATATGTGTCATATGTATGTATGTTCTACTTATTTTTACTCTCATGTATTGTAATGTGGAGCTTTTCTCCCCAGGCCTCCGCTGAAAATGGATCTGTGTCCAGTCGGACTTTCCCTGTAAACAAATGTAAAATAAGTAAATAAATAAAATAAATGATGATGACATGTTTTTAGACATTGGTTGTGCTAAATCAATTAATTTCTGCACTTCTGCTGATATGTGGTGGAAGAGAGAGATGGAATTGTCAGCCCACATTCTAAGATCCCTGACTATATTATAATTTTGAAGTGGAGTATTAGCAGACCTCTCATCCTGGAAACATCAAAAATCTGGACAAAGTCCCATGAAAAGTAGATACAACTGGCCAAAAATCTGGATGCTGATTAATATAAAATCGCATGCATAATCATGTAACCCCCTCCCACTCCAATGTAAATGTGGGATACCAACATGAAGATTGAAGTCACTAAATAATAATAAATAATTGCAAACATTTGAATGTCATACTTCATATCCCTCAGAAAATACATAATAATGCAAAAACCTGTTATTCTAGCAACTGAGTTTACAGGAGCAATATTTAAAATCTGTCCCTATTTTTGGGCCTTAGTCCCACCACTATTTTTGGCTTTGTCCAGATTTCTTGCTATGCAAGATTGAGAGGTATGATCTATATGCCAGAGAGACCCAGTTCAAATGAAGCATGATATCAGACTTTACATACAGGAAATGCTTAGCCATATCAACTGGGTTATTAAGACATGTGACATACCACAATCACAAATTATGCTACAATTAAAAAAAAATATTACGTCATAACCTCCTTCCCCCATCTTAGTGCAGTGATTTAACCATGGCAAAATGCTACAGAGATACTTGTATGAATGTTGACTGTACTTAACTAAAGCTCTGTCGATTTCACAACGTACGTCAATAGATGACATCTCCTCCTGTCTGGTATACTACATAATGAGCACAGTAAAAGAAAAGGGACAAAACAAATAAAGCACCCACATGTTAATTGTGGTATGTTTTAATAGCTAAGAAAAAAAGCATAAAGGCCTATTTTATACCCACTCCAATGTGCACTACCAACCTATGTAGCAAAAGTTACCGTGTCAATGATGGGATACCACAAATGTTTTCCAAGTAACTTAATAGAAGAAAACACTACCAAAAGTCATGTGCAAATGCCAGAATGTAATACACATGTGAACATCAATCATTCTCGGTCTCCATCCTTGAAGCAATCTATAATACCAGCACTGTCAGTTTCTTTCATAAATTTAAAAAATGACAGCTGGAAACACCACGGGACTGTAAGCAGATCAACAGAGGAAACTCAGCCGGAAAGGGCACATCCACCCACCCAGGCAGTCAGTGACAGACCAGTGGACTTGGAGATGCATGGCCCAACTGTAAACAGGACTACTGGTACATTTTAGAGTGATATAGACAGAGTGACCCTGTGAAGTCATGGGGACTAGGTTTGTATGATTCAATCTTTATGACTGGAGCCTGCAGAAAAGGTAAATATTATCGAGAAGAAAACATGTCATCTAACAATGTAACATGATAACACCAAGAGTTTTCTTACCACTAATAAAAGATGTCGAAGCATCTTATTCAAGTACATGCAGTGAAATCAGCCATAATATAAACTAGCTAATTCATACTAGGCTCAGTAAACTAACAGAGCCAAGATTTCTCTGTCCCTCGACTATGAAATGTCTCCTGGTACAGTCTGCATGCCAAAGATTCTGTGTTTGGGTGTGTGTCTTTTCTTGCCAAACTCTGTAGCAATGCCCCGGGTGCATGCGTCCGCTAATCCAGGCTCTCTAGCAATGTCTCTGGCATTCCCACCCACACATTTGAATTTGTGATGTGCTTTGTACTGTCAAACATCCTGCTGTTGCTTTGTATTTACCTTCTCATCTACTGGGGAAAGAGAATCCTTTTTTGGTATGAAGTATTAAAGGTGCAGGTCATCTGGTTCATAACCAGTGTTTGACTCTAAAAGCTGGTGTATAATAGGTTCATAGGTTCATAGGTTCATACTAGGCTATCTGCCCTAGGGCATTTATAAGCCTAGCCAGAATGTGTTTGGCTTTCGCCACCCATTTTAAATTTATTTTGCTATGCCCTTTTTCGAGGTTAGTATACTGTGCCTCTATCTAACAGTGACACAGAAGTGATACCCAGGGTAAACCTACGATCTCCCATCCACTCATCAAGATTCCTCTTGAAGAGAGTCAATGAGGGACTCTGCCTAACCTGGACTGGGATTTTATTCCAGAGTGAAGGGAGCCTCTGGGTTATGAATCTGTCCCTCCAGCATGTCCTATTTATTTCAGTGCTGAGGTTCAAGTCTCTCGGCATAGCTCGATGGGATTTGGATTTTCTGAGGTGCAGCATGTCCATTAATTCCGGGTTGGACATGGCTTTATCGTCAGGCACAGATCTCCTCTGAACAGGCGGTATGCCACTGAGTAGAGCTGGAGTTTCTTTAACCGGGCAGCATATGGCATCTGTTTGAGCCCTTTGATCCTCTTGGTGAGGTACTTTTGGGGTCTTTCCAGTTGCTGCAGGTGTCTGGTAAGGTACATCCCAAAGGGGCATTGTACTCAATTATGGGCCTGATGAGGGATGAGTAAAGAGGCACGATGACCTCCCTGATCTAGATGTGAATCCCTTCATGATTAGGTGGGCTATATAAAATGTTTTTCTAACCACTTTGGCCACGTGGTTGTCAAATGAGAGATTGCTATCAACTTGGGTCCCCAGGTCCCTAATTACTTCTTCTGTACTTAATGGATTTCCACCTATGTGGTAATTTGTGGGCACTTTGTTTTGCCAAAGGGATGACTATACACTTTTGGCATTTAGCTTGAGGCCATGGCTCTGGCACCAGTTGTCTGTTTCTATGAGGCCCTTTTGGAGGATGCTTGTGTCGGCTGGAGAGTCGATTATGGCACCCAGTTTGCAGTCATCTGCAAACTTGGTCAGCCACAGTCCTTCCGTGTTGGCCTGTACCTCCGAGAAATATATACCGAACAAGAGAGGTCCCAGGACTGAGCCTTGTGGGACACCACTTGTAACTGGTTTGGAGTCTGACATGGCTCCAGAAATTCTAACCATGTGGGTTCTGTCCTTGAGCCAGTTTGCAATCCATCTAGTGACATAGGGGTTTATATTTAAGCTGGTGATCTTATCTATAATGCCCGAGTGGGGTATTGTATCGAAGGCTTTTGCGAGGTCCAGGTAGGCTGTGTGGACCACCTTCCCTCGTCAATGGCCTTGGTGACTGTTTCAAAGAAATCAACCAGGTTTAAGAGGCAGGATCTGCCCTTAACAAAGCCGAACTGGGTAGGATCCAGTGTTTGTAGGTCCCCAATATCTTTATTTATGAGGTCCATGATGATCCTTTCCATAGCTTTGCAGACCAAGCTAGTCAGGCTTATGGGGCGATAGTTTCCAGGATCCGTTGAGGCACCACCTTTATGGAGAGGGACCACTGTTGCTGTACGCCACTCTTTGGGCACATATCCTGTAGTAAGGCTGAGATTGAACAGTAGTTTTATGTTTGGGTTTAGCTCTTCTTTGAGTTCATGTAGGGCGCAGCCGGGACACCATCTGGTCCCATTGATGCTGTGTTTTTGCTTTGGAGAGGCGGCTCTTACCTGAGCATCTGAGATGTCAGGGGCAGCACTCTGCTGGGATAGATATTTGCCCTTTTGGTGGGAGGGAGTTTGCGCTGAACCTGTCAGCTAGGATGTTGGCAATGTCTGTGGTTTCGTGTATTTTTGTCATTTTGGACTAATTCTGAGCATATCTGGGAATTACCACCCAGGTTCCTAACATAACTAAAGAAAGCCTTGTGATTATCCTTAGTGCCCTGTGCAATTTTTCTCTCGAAGCTGGCCTTAGACAATTTTATGTGTGCCCGTAGTTTTTTGCTAATACTGATCAGTGATGCCTTCCCTTTTTGGGATTTTGCTTTATCATTTAGTAGCTTCTTCCTTCTATTGTATAGTTTGTTTATGGCTGGGGTCCACCAGACAGGACGTCTGCCTTTGGAGGATTGGGTCTTGGTTTTATTTGGGATCGCATGATCCATGCATTCCCTGAAGGTGTTCATAGAATGCGTTTATAAAGGATTCTGCGGTCTGGGCTGTATTTTCCACAGGCCCGGAGGCTTTGAAGGATTCCACCTCAGTTTTGAGGAGTGTAAAATTTGCTTTAGAGAAGTTTTTCACTGTGGTTTTCTGGGCAGGGGGTGGGGTCGGGATGTGAATATCCAGTGAGATTAGTTTATGGTCTGATCTTACCAGTGAGGGATACACTTCTGGTCTGGAGCATAGAGTCCCCATGTTGGTGATGATCAGGTCCAGTATGTTTTCCCCTCTTGTGGGAGTGGTAACAACTTGTTCCATAGCATTTTAGTTTATAAATTCTAGGAATCTTTGGGCTAGGGTATTGGAGCTAGAGTAATGCTCCCAGTCTATGTTTGGGTAGTTGAAGTCACCCAATATAATGGTGTTTGGAGAGACCTTCATATTTTCCAGTGTTCTCAGGAAGGCCAAGTGGGGTTCCTGGGTTTGGGAGGGTGGTCTGTAGCAGGCTATAAACTGGAAGGCAGTTTTACCCACTGTTAGTTGCACATGGATAGTCTCTGATGCTTCGTGCTTTGCCACCAACCTGGAGGTGTGGGTATCTTTGATGAATATCGATACTCCCCCTCCTTTTGTAGTTCGGTCCAAGTTTTGGGGCCGAAAAGCATGGTATGAGGTATAACCTGGTAGTGCTGAGGTGCTCTTGGGAGCCCTGAACCAGGTTTCTGTTACTGCACAGATATCGATGTTCTCCATGCTAAGGAGAGTTTCGAGTGCGTGCATCTTGAGGTTTAGACTTCTGGTGTTGAGTAGCATTACTCTTAGTTTCTTATCCCTTGTGATACCTGTGGAGGTGGGTTTGTCTTTTGAGCCTTGCCTAAAAAAGGCACTATGGGGGTAGCAAGAGCCTTTGCCAATATCCGAAAGCCCAGGGGTGACAGGTGCAAGCCGTCCCTAGCGAAGCATCGTGGCTTGTCGAGCATATCATCCCAAGCTGACAGGCATTGGATCCCCTTTGAATGACACCAGTACTTAAGCCAATTGTTGAAATTGATCATCTTGTCTTCATATTGTGGCATCATTCTTGGTGAGGGTAAGATGCTACTCAAGGTCAGGGTCATACCGGCCTGGGCTACATGCTCAGAGAGCTCCTTTATGTCTCTTTTCATGTAGTCCAGGAGGTGCGTCTCAGGTCATTCACACCAGCATGGACAATGACTGAGTCATATTTGTACTTGCCTTGGAGTGACCTGAGTGCTTGTGTTATGTGGCGGATCCTAGCACCCGACAGGCTGCTCACCGTGACCCTCTCCTTGTTCAGCCTGGTGGCGGGGCGTCAGTGTGCCTGGCGATAGAGTCACCTATTACAAGTGTATCAGGTGTGTTGTTTAGTCTTAAGGGCTGTGACTGTTTGGCACACTGGCTTTGTGAGATATGTGTTGCCGTGTTTTGTTTTGGGGTAGCGGCTGCTTGGGTGTCTGCTTTGGAGGTCTCTGCTGCTTGCAGATCTTTATTTAGAGCCTCGAGTATGTTTTGTGTGATTATGTGTTTGGTTTGCTGTCGTGGTAGGTCTATGTGAGACTGGAATTGTAGTGAGTATGGTTTCCTTCTCCTCCTGACTGGTTATGCTAGTACTGAGTTGAGAGAGCTTAGCCTCCAGTTTGGCTATATGGTTGCATCTCTCACATGTGTTGGAATTTGTTGGGAGGAGGAGAGGGTTGTCTGTGTACATGAGGTAGTTGTAACATTGCCTCAAGATTCCCAGATTCACCAGCTGGACCGGAGAGGAGATTGACAACTGACCTTTGGACATGCTAGAATAATATTGGGAATTCCTTAATAATTGAAAACCAGGGCCAGTGGGGAGTGAGGGTGTAGTGCTTTTAATTTTTAGTGCTGACTTATATAAATGCTTTAGTGAGCAAGTGCCAGGTAACTTAAGTGCAATGTGTTACAGGTAACTTAAATGCAAAAACGACAAACAGTAACTTTCTTTCAAGTGAAACAAGGAAATAAGTACAGTAAGCAATGCAGATATCACTAGTGAGCCACAGAAGCACTGAGAAGCCGCGTATTAGGTGGAATTAGCATTCCAGGAAAATAACAAGCAAACAAACAACAAGCATATAAACAAAGCTATATTCAGCAGGTCTGGATCTAGTCTATGCTACAGCAAACAAGGTGTACCAATTTCAGTAAGATACATTTCAAATATTCAGGCACTATAAACCTAAATGCAAAACACTTGGGCTATGTATAGTTTGTATACTTTGGTATTGCAGCCACATGTTAACCAAAACACTTGGGCTATGTATACTTTGTATACTTTGGTTTTGCAGCCACATGTTAACCAAAACACTTGGGCTATGTATACTTTGTATACTTTGGTTTTGCAGCCATATGTTAACCAAAACACTTGGGCTATGTATACTTTGTATACCTTGGTTTTGCAGCCACATGTTAACCAAAACACTTGGGCTATGTATACTTTGTATACTTTGGTTTTGCGGCCACATGTTAACCAAAACACTTGGGCTATGTATACTTTGTATACCTTGGTTTTGCAGCCACATGTTAACCAAAACACTTGGGCTATGTATACTTTGTATACTTTGTATACTATGTATACTTTGTATACTTTGGTTTTGCAGCCACATGTTAACCAAAACACTTGGGCTATGTATACTTTGTATACTTTGGTTTTTCAGCCACGTTAACCAAAACACTTGGGCTATGTATACTTTGTATACTTTGGTTTTGCAGCCACATGTTAACCAAAACACTTGGGCTATGTATAATTTGTATACTTTGTATACTATGTATACTTTGTATACTTTGTATACTTTGGTTTTGCAGCCATATGTTAACCAAAACACTTGGGCTATGTATAATTTGTATAATTTGTATAATTTGTATACTATGTATACTTTGTATACTTTGGTTTTGCAGCCACATGTTAACCAAAACACTTGGGCTATGTATACTTTGTATACTTTGTATACTTTGGTTTTGCAGCCACATGTTAACCAAAACACTTGGGCTATGTATACTTTGTATACTATGTATACTATGTATACTTTGTATAATTTGTATACTTTGTATACTATGTATACTTTGTATACTTTGGTTTTGCAGCCACATGTTAACCAAAACACTTGGGCTATGTATAATTTGTATACTTTGTATACTTTGTATACTATGTATACTTTGTATACTTTGTATACTATGTATACTTTGTATACTTTGTATAATTTGGTTTTGCAGCCGTATCTTAATAGAATAATGAGCAGAACATTGACTTTTCCAAATTTAGCTTTAACTTAAAAGCAACAGATTCGTGGAAGATAGGGACAAACTTTACAAGGAGAAAAGTTTAAGTTGGGTGATGACTTCAGAGTTTACCTCTCAACTACTCATCATTTTGAATCAAATTTTTACAACCGTCCCTTTTAATTCCTTGTAAACTAGTAAAATTTGAAGAAAAGGTGGTGATTTATACTTAAATAATGACAATAATTAGTGGTGTAGACATCTTTTACTTCAGAAAATGTATATTAATTCACGCGCTCTTATTTTGTCAACATCTGAAGTTAATAGTACTTCCATTTAAAAAAAAAATGTCCCCGATTCATTTAACAGCTACTTCAGGTGGGTAATGTACTTGTGCAGAGACAATGCTTTAACAGCATCCAAGAATATGGCTAGTAGAGAACATTTCCAAACATATATACTGCTGAGGCTGCACTTATGGTCTGTGAAAATAAAATGCAATGTACTTTAACAATGAGCATGCTTTACCAGTGAGCATATGTGTATATATTTATGTGTGTGTGTGTGTGTGTGTGTGTGTGTGTGTGTGTGTGTGTGTGTGTGTGTGTGTGTGTGTGTGGCATTGTTGCAGTTTTGGTGATGTCCAGATGGGAGGGATCAAAGTACAAATTGCTCCAACAACTGTTTTACCTTGCAGCTGTCAGACTAATAAAAACAAATCATAATTTAAAGGGACCAGTCGGAACTTTGTGGCACCCTTGGATTTTGAGTTAGAATTTGTGATTTTCTGACTAATTCAGGACAGTTGAGAGGTATACGTATTAGTTATACAGTATATCAAAGAAGAGAGTTGCTTACCAAATGTGACAATGTTAAACCTTTTCTCATTTATGTTGATACCCTTTTCTGTGCATTACTTTTTTACAAGACTTAGTTACTCCTGAAATATATGGGTGTCAGAGGGAGATTTAATAACAATGCCCAGTTTGAAGTTTTCTGCTAACTTAGTTAACCAAAGGCCCCGATTTCCATTTGGTGATCAGAGAAGTGGATGGCAAAAAAGAAGTGTGTCAGTACCAAGCCCTGGGGCACACCACTAGTTACCTTTATACTTTCTGAGGAGGCACCCACCACTTTTATTATGTGGGTTCTATCTTTCAGCCAGTTAACTATCCACCTCAGCATATATAGATCTATATTTAAAGTACTAGCTTGTTTATAATGCCATTGGGGTATATTGTCAAATGCTTTGGCCAGATCCAAGTAATTTGTGTGAAGAGAATGACAACTGTCATCAGCCTGTGTGACCATCCTGAATAAGTTAGCTAAACTAAGTAGGCACGATCTCCCTTTGTCAAAGCCAAAGTGTTGTAGTTCTATCCTGATAATGTTTTTGATATCATAGTCTATGAGGTCAGATAATGATGATATCATAGTCTATGAGGTCAGATAATGATTATATCATAGGTTCTGAGGTCAGATATCATGCATTCCATGGCTTTTGCAAAGTAGACTACTCAGGGTAATTGATCTATAATTTCTGGGTCAGTGGTAGGACCATCCTTGTGTAAAGGTATCACCACTAGAGTTTGTTGTACTTCAAGGACAAATCCTGTAGCTAAGCTCAAGTTAGACAATTTAAAGAGGGGCTCCACGAGTGCTTGTTTTATGCTATTTATTAGGCATTCCAGTAAATTCTAAGGTTGCATATAAGTAGAATGTTTTTATTTAAACAAAATGAGCAGACAGTAAAACAGCACACAAACAATAAAAACAACAGCAATATGCAGATATAATCTAATGTAAAACTCATTTCATGTGAGGATACTATCCCAAAGAAACAGTTAATTCAACAAAGCTGCTTAAGACCACACCATAATAACAGCTTAAATGTCAAATCATTTCATGTATGGATCAGTAATCAAAAGAAAAATCACGGAACATGTGGCTCTCCATAAGGTCATGAAACATTTGCTTCTGAGATAACTTTCTCTTCAAATGCTACTTTACTGTTTGTTCTATAACAATGTAATATTTTTTACCTTGTGACAAAATGTAATTCATGAAGCCAGAAATAGTAAGACTTTTTAGTATTTTTTCAATAAGTCACTATATACAATCTAACTATCACAGAATAGCGTTTATTAATTTATTGTTTTTCAACAAGGGTTAGTCCCACAAGACTAGTAGCATCTTTTCAGGGGAGATTTGAGGTAGAATTTATGCTACTTTGTTATAGTAAACATCTGATATGCCAACATATGATATACAAATTCAACAGATCGCATTAGTAACTACATCCAGTCTAACAGTTTAAGGTCAAGTGCTGGGATATAATTATAAACTGATATAATTTGTTGAAAAATAGGTACTACAGCTGCCCAGCTCCAAAACTTATGATGAGTATCAGCTCCAGAATCTTGACAACTTTACAGACCACAGATTCAGCAAATCCTAAATCAATAACTGTCAATACAGTCTAATGACCATCATAAAGCTATTTAAATTGATTCTCATACAAAATAGGGAATTGAGACAGACGATGTTGTGAAAAGGAAAATATTGAATATTTCATGTAAGCAGACTTACTAGCATAATGTTGGATGTAAGATAATGAACATTGAATAGTGTTATGCTTGCCAGGACCAAAAATAGAAGATGTGAGACAAGCCTTGGAATGCCTTAATATAAGGAAGTACAGATCCATTTCTATTCATGTTTGTACAAATGATGTCATCCACAAGGATTTTCTGACTGTTAGTAGGGAACTGACAACCCTCTTAAATAGTATAGCTTGTATTGGTGTTAGGACATATTTTTCACAAATCACCTATAGAAAGGATAGTCAGGTCACTGTGAATGAAAAGATTTTTGGGGTAAATACCTACATGGAAAAAATTACCTGTTTTAAAAAATGGAAATGTGTAGAGCATCCAAGCCTAGTTTTGGGCACACCTGTGTTCAGACAGGATGGTACATTTCTCAAGATCAGGGAAGAGAATTTTTGCAGTAGATATTGTTTAATATTTGACAATCACTAGGCAGGATTTTTGCCAGGTTGAAAACTTAACAGTTCACAGATAGCAACATTTGATGCATCTCTGATGGTTGTTAATGTTAGGAGCATTAATAATAATGTTTTTTTTATTGGAAAATTTGTTATATTCCCACAAGATTGATGTTGTTAGTGTTTGTGAAACATGGCTAAAGAACAATGACTGGAGACCAGTTCTGTCAGGGTATAAATGTTTTTATTGTAACAGACATTCTAACAAAAAAATCAGGTGTAGGTGCTATGATAGGAATTAAAGATAATTATGAGACCTGTGATTATTACATGTTCAGTGATAACACCAATACTATAGACTGTATAATTGTGACAATAAAGACAACCCTGGAACATATAACAATTGTTGGAGTCTATAGACCACCAAAGTCAAGTGCAGATGACCTAGAAGAATTCATACATTTCTTGCATGAAACACAGGAGGGAAGAATACTATTAGCTGGGGACTTAAATTTACCAGAAACAGACTGGAATAATATGATTCAAAAACATTTGTAAGTAAATTATTCACAACATATATTCAGGAATGACAATTGTTTCAGACTGCAAAAAAAAAAAAATCAACAAAAAAAAAAAACTAAAGGGACAGAACATATTAGACATAGTCTGTGTTCCTAAAGGAATCACTGTTACTTCAAGTCAAGTTTTATCACCATTGATATGCAGTGATCATGGAGTTTGTTATTTGTTGCTAGATAATTCTGCCAGACTAAAATCTAAAACAATGCACAGAAGGTTAATTACAGATTATATGAAAGCAAAACAGTAACTATGTAAAACTAACTGGAGTGAGGTGTTAGTGGAAAAACTGCAGATGGAATGTGAAAAGTTTTGAAAGATAAATTGAGTGCAAAAAAATGTTTCTCATCAAGATCTAGGGATACAACATTGGGGGATATATTTTCATAAGAACAAGATATCTGATTAAGGCGAGAGACAAAAAAATATAAGAAATGAAGGAGAGGTTGAACTACAACTTGGAAAACTGAAATAAGCTGGGCAAACAGATTAAGCACAGTGCGAGAAAAGATCAAGTAAAATTTCAAGTCAATTTATATAAAGATATTGAGCATAATAGGAAACCTTTTTATAGATACATAATATGTGGAAGGAGTAAAGACACACAAACTGATAAACTGTATGCAGATTCTAAAATGTATTCTCAGACACAACAGATTATAGATATATTTACAAAATCGTATGCAAAAAAGTTTGGCTCCGCGAAAGGGGTGATAAGTTATCCTAGTGACATCCAGGTAACTCCAGATATTACAATTAAATTTGATTATATTTTAAAAGAACTGTGCAAAATGGATCCAAACAAAACACAGGGAGGAAACGGAATTAGTAACAATGATATGAGAGCACTTGAGTAAAAACTTACAGTACCATTAATCTATTATTCACTAGGTTATTTAAATGTGGGGAGATTCCTCAAGATTGGATACATACTCATATTAAACCTGTCTTCAAGTGAAAGTGGATTAGGACAAACCCAGAGTCATATAGACCCTTAAGCCTACTTTCTTGTTGTGGAAAAATAATGGAGAAGATAATATTGGATAAGTTATTGTCAGAATTGGATAGGTTGGGACTTGAAACCATATATCATCATGCATATCTTGAAAGTAGCTCTATTACCACCTGTAAAATGATGTTCTATAACAATATAATAACAGCTATGAAAGAAAAAATGTGCTGTGATGTAATGTATATAGATTTAACTTCAGCATTTGACAGGGTCATACACAAAACACTGATCAATAAATTAGTGCAACTAGGTATTGATGTACTCTTGATAAGGTGGATAGCTGCATGGCTTACAAATAGGATATGACAAGTATCATACAGCAACTGGACAAGTGAAATCCTTGGTTACAGTCAGGGTTCCCACAGGACTCTGTCCTAGGCCCTTACTTGTTTAGATTGTATCTTTCAAACATAATTTTTCATCTGAGGTGTTCTACAGTCTATATGCAGATGACCTGCAATTGGGTAAAATTATTGCATGTGTTACAGATAAGGCATGTCTGCAAAATAACTTCACTAAATTGACCATTTGGGCACAGGAGAATAATATGCTGATAAATACATCAAAAACTAAGCATATGAGATTTGGGAGACATAAAGTGAAAAGTGAATATTTAATATATGACACAGTGATTGAAACTGTAGACTCATTTAAGGACCTGGGCATATGCGTAGATTCAGGTATGAGTTTTTCCAATCACATCAGCCAATTGGCTAATGATAGTTATATAACTATAGGTTGTATAAAAAGATTTATAAAGTCTAGGAAATAAAAAATGATGAAGTCATCATTGTTTGTTACATTACACCCAAACTTGAATATGGAATAACAATATGGAAACCCTATGAGAAAACAAGCATGAGTAAACTGGAAAGAGTGCAGTGGAAATATACTAAAGGCATCCATGGATGTGAAAATTTAAGTTATTATGAAAGACTAAAATATCTGAACTTGTACAGTGCCTCTTACAGATATCTAAGAGGAGATCTTATTAAAGTATATAAGGCATTTAGAGACAACTACCTCTGGGAATGTTTGGGGATTATCAAAAAGTACTGGACAATCATCAGATAACAGATATAGAAGATTCTATAGGAATGCAAAGTTAATTAATTAGTTCTCTGACAGTGTAGCTGATGCATGGAAGAGACTACCAAATTACATTAAAGCAAGTACTAGTTGAGATATTTTTAAGAACAGCCTGGATGCTTATTATGGGAACAAGTGTTTTGGTATATTGGCAAGCTAGAAGGGCATTAATGCCCATGATTGAAATGTTTGTATGTATGTATGTATGTATGTATGTATGCATGTATATATATATATATATATATATATATATATATATATATATATATATAATAGCCATCTGAGGGCATATGAAAATAATTTAAAGCTTATTTGCTCTAATTGTGTTCACCTTTCTCAGTGTTGATGCAATTGTCTTTCCCACAATAATGTCAGTACTAGTCAGGTTCATCTCTATTATCCTTTGAAATATAAGAGTAGACCATATGGCATGTCTGAGGTGGTAGTACCTCCATTTGTCTTTAGGGAGCACAGAAAAGTTGTTACACAGCTGTTGGAAGGCAGACATGTTAATTTGGAAATTACTGCTTTATATAAAACAGGATACAAGATTTAACCCTTTATTACTCTAAAGTAAAGAGTCAAAAAGTTTCTCATCTGTTTTAAAAAGGGGTTCCTCCATAGTGGTGCATCCACCAACATTAGTAAGGAGCTATTGTGTGCTTTCCTTAACAAGGAAATATCATTGTGAGTTGAATAAAGTATGTACCATGAACAGATTCTCTTAGGAAGAAGACACTCATACAACAGTAAACCCATTGATGAGTGGGCATTAAGTAGGTCGATGTCTAATTGAGCCCATAATGGTATGGGGTGTCACTGTGCCTTATAAAAGTTTCTGTACAGTGAAATCCATTGCATTTTTCTTGCTGTTAGGAAAAACAATCCCCTTTCCTCTTTGGTGAAAATAATACATTAAACGAAAGCTTTTCTCATGGTGATTGTCATATAAATGCCAACATTAACTTTTAATTTTTTGTCGGCTAGGATTCTGATAATGCATTTGGTATATGCCTTAAAAATAATATAGTTTTGGGCAGTACATCATCTTAATAGCATTTAATCTACCCATAAGAGGCAAATGTAGGCTATGCAGGAATGAACTATCACATATAACTCAGACCATATTTCTTCTAAATTCCTTGCTGTAATATTTTCTGTATTACAGTGCAGTTCAATACCAAAATACTTTAAAAAATAGTGCATTATTTATAAGGAAAATGTAATCCTTGATCTTTTTAGGGCTCAGGCCTCTGCAGTAATGGCTAGCATGTCTGCTTTAGATTTATAAACTTTTAATGCTAAATTTATAAACTGTTAGTGTTGTTGTGGATAAATACTCAACAAAATGTTAGAAAGAACTAAAGTAACCTTCACATGGTCACTAATCAGGTGCAGGCAATTGTTGGCAAGCATTAGAACCCTGATGTCAATCTCCCCAACTTCCAAGCCTGTAGCATAGAAGATAGGGAAATAAATTTAACTAGGGGATCATTAGCTATCAAGCAGAAGAATAAGGGAGAGAGCAGTCAGCTCTGCCATGTACCTTTGCTAATAGCAAACACTTGTGACAAGGTAGATCCTGCCATTACCTATGCCTTTGGTTGCCAGTACTGAAGCCTCACTGCATGAGCATAATCGGGAGCAATGTTTAATGCCTATAATGTGTAGCATAGATGTTTCCATACAATAGAGTTGAATGCCTTTTCAAAGTCATTAAAGATGGTGGTGGAAGGTTTGTGTAAGTGTCAATAAAGCATGATTATGATTCGTGTTTGACCTCCCCTTAAGAAAATTTGCTTGTGATTCATGAATGATGGAAGTAGAAAAGGAGCGAGTCTATTCACCAAAATTTTAGTGTAGAGCTTTGCTTCTGTATGAATAAGTGAAAAGGGATTACAGTTTTAAACCTTCATTAAGTCTTTACCCTTTTTTGGAAAAATCATTATCTTTTATATCTGAAGTGAGAGAGGAGTGGTAGCTGATGTAAATATGTGATTGAACACAGCTGTAATAGGTTTAAGTAATAAATCTGCAGCTAAGTAAAAAAAAATGTTACACCGTCAGTTCCTGGAGCTTTGTGACTACAGAAGCATCCCCTGCCTCACCTCATCTTCAGTAATAGGAGCAGATAATTTTTACGTTTTCAACTCCACAACCTTTGGTAAATTTGTCTTGGTCCAAAACTGTAGAAAGGCAACATTATCAATGGGGTAGTTTAGGACGTTGTCAGAATATAAATTGCAATAAAATTTTTAAAAGTTTCTGAAACAATCTTTGGTGAGTTTATCAAGAAAATATTTACAACTAAAAGATGAATATATAAACATTGCCTCCCTTTTTTAAGTCTCTATGCCAGTAATGATCCTGGCTTACTTCCCTGAGCCCATGATGGAAGATCTTCCCTTTTAAGGTAAAGTTCTGCTTAGTCTTCAGTAAACAGTCAACTCCAGTTTTGCATTCTCATAATTTATAATACAAAAAGCATTCATAAATTTACTTTTTTTTTTTTTGCACTCACTCCATAAAATCATTAATTTGGTAGTTAGGTCAGAAAATATATCCCTTACTTTCTTTAAAAACAGAGTTTTAGCAGAGGTACAGACACAGTGTATTCCCCCTTAAGAGTTTCCCACCAAGTAAATATTGACATGGAACTATGTGAATTAGCTTAATAAAAATTCAGTTCTTTTGATATATAAATTATAGAATCTGAGTCAGTTAATCCTAATGAGTCTGCCCACCACTGTCTAAAACCTTTTGGGTTATTCGGGCCTAAATGTACACTAGTATAACTGTCTGGTGATCTGACAGGACACAAGGTATGGTGATTACCTGAGAAATGTTAGACACCATATTGTGTAAGATTAGTTAATAATCAATCCTGCTACCTCCCTTCTTATAGAGGTTAAAGTAGGTAAAATCAGAACAAGCCCCATTCATTAGTTTGTTGACATCATAAAAATGTAACTTGTCTGTTTTGGTGCTTACTATTCCTCTAAGCTTTAATGTGTTTCTTTGAAGAGTATAATATCCTATCTAAAATTGAATCAAGCACCACATTAAAAGCTCCATCCATAATTACATGTGAGTCAGAAGTATTTGTATTTACTAAGTGCTAGAATACTGCTAGAAATAATTCAGGAGCATAGTAATTAGGACGATAAACATTGCAGAAGATATAAGCTGTTGCTTGAATGGTTGTCTTAATTAATAGTCATCTCCCTTCAGGTCCTTTTACTATATCCATTATTCTGGGTTGCATGAAATTAGCATTTCTTGTTATAGAAAACACCTTCTGATATTAGAAAGTGTAAGCAATTGGGGAATTTGGGGTATTGTCTTAGGTGTAAAATTTGCACTAAATATATGTGTTAATATATTTGCTATTTCTACTTGGTCTGAGTTGATGTTGCTATTTTGGACACATTCAGAACACTTCTTGGCATTAATTTAGTTCCTCAATGTAAAAAAGAAGGACTCACTATCCTTGGCTTCAGAATCCAATTATATTTCATGATTTGCTTTGCAAGCTTTTATAGTAGCTTTTAATGCCTTACTGATGTTTTCAGCACAGTAATATAAGTACCTCTAAGGCTGCTGTGTGTTTTAAGATTTTATTGATCGCTATATAGTTTATTTAAGCTGGTGGACCACTAGCAGAGGTGTAGCTAGGGCAGCGGTGAAATAGGCAGGTTCCTGTGTACAAGGTATCATGGTACATGATATGGTATAGCAGTTCCATCTTTCAGAAGTGACTGCCAATATTATATTTGCAATCAGAGCTAAAGCAGTTAAGTACCCTGTATGTGACAGAGTCTATTACTGGCATTCAAAAATTAAATTAACATTGATGCTGCAGTTGTGGTCAGACCTGAAGTGCTTAAGTGCTCCATGTGTGATTCAGTACCATCATTCAAAAATGAAAGCAGATACTGCAGTTGTGCTCCAGGCATAAATGCTTCTGTGATTTGTGTATGGCATTTAGACTGCAGCAAGCTGCTTGTTGCATTGTTTTTGTTTTGCTTTGTTTTTGGACCTCAACTCAGACAGAAGTGAGAGGAACGTATTTTAGTCATCAGCTTCCTCAGTTTAGAGATGAAAGGTGCCAGATGAACTGCACTGTGTGTAAACTAAGCTGGCAATGGCTTGGACCAATTGAGTGGCTTGGTCTTAAACTTCCCATTGTATTTGGCTCTAAGAGTGATGGCCAGGTCTAGGCATTTATTTGTGGTGGGAACAGAACTCCTTTGTGTAAACAGCAGCTGTATTGGTGTCAGGTCTGGTGATGTTACAAATGAATTTGGATAGCTCATCATGGAATTTGAGGAGGTCTATCTGTTTGAAATTCCTGAATTCAAAATTATTGACTGCTGGAGTTTTAGAGGACTTAAAATATTTTTTTTTCAAAAGATAATCGCAAACAATGCTTGAAGATGTTCACCAACACTGATGAACTAAGTTATGTCCAATTAGAAATATGCATTAAAATCAGAACTGCTGCTTTAGATAGTAAATGATAGCTGGATAACAAAGCTGCTACACAAAACTAATAAAAAAGCAAACCAAAAAAACACCAGTGCACCAGGAACTAGACTTGAAATGAAAAGTAAAACGTAAAGCTCACAGTTTATTAAATTAAGCTTTTCGTTCAGCTAGATAGCCAAACTTCCTCGGACAAGAAACAAGAAGGTCATACACAGCTTAAGTAACACTAATTAATCATGTGTTCTAAGTCATTATTAGATCCAATTAATCTACAAAGTAATTACTTAAGTGTGTTCAATATACAAAACCAATCCTCAAACGTTTAAAAACAACACTAAGCATATACAATGAACCATCCCAAGTGAATAAACAACATAAATACTAAAAACATTTGAAAATCTATGTTGCCTAATAACACTCAAATAGAAACCTAAACACTAATAAAAATATATATTGTTACAAAATGCAAAACAAATTAAAAAGAAGTTAAAAGAGTTGGTCTCTCCTTTTCCATGACAAACACTGGACCTGAAAAAAGAAGCGACATATTGTAAATAAACATAACCACATCCTTTTTAGAATAATACTTTTAAACATAAACATATCCTAACGTATTAAACTTCTCAATTTCAAAATACATGCCATAGATACCTTTTCATTTAAACCTGGAGTTTTATATGAATAGAGTTTCAACTGCCAAATCAACTCTTGATGCTCCAAAAGTAATTGATAAGGGCCACCTTTAATATCAGGAACAATTTGGTCTAAAACCCTAAAAACAAAAGAGTGAGAGGGGTACTCATTACAATGCCTAGCTAGGGTATTTTCCATCTTCTTTTTCCTAATGTCGTACACATGCTCATCTGTCTTTCAACTTCCTGTCAGTCTTGCCCACATAAAATGCGGTACAAGACTGACAGGTAGCCAAATAAACAACAGATTTAGAAGAGCAGTTGTACCTCCCCTTTACTCTGTACACCTTACTGTTAATGGAAAACATAGTCCCAGAGGCTATATACTTACAAAAGCTACAAGCCTCACACTTGAAAGTCCCTTCTGTACGATGTAATATTGTCCTACTCATTTCCATTATACTTTTTAAAATTTTTCCTTTTTTATAAATGACTGTAGGTGTATCACCTAACTTATCTGTTAAATCCATTTCATAGGTAAACAAGTTCCAGTTCCTTTGCAAGATTGATTTTATTATGTCTGCTTCTAAACTAAAAGGTGTAATGAAGCTCATAGTGATTCTAGGTGTCTCAACTTCTGTTTGCGTCATTATACTCGATTAAGTATCAAAATCGACCACTACATCACTTATCATATCCCCTTCCCTAGAAACATGAGCCTTCCTTGCTAAAATTGGTTTATATGTTCCTACTCTTCTTTTATGTTGAACTTCTTAATGATGTCACCTAACAATCTTTCTAGGTATCCTCTTCTAGAGAACATACCTCTCAATACTTCACATTCCTCAAAAAATACATCATAATCTGTCGCCATATGAGCAGCATGAACCAACTGGCCCTTTCCAACACTTTTTTTCTGCTGATGTGGATGGGCACTCGTATAGTGTAACATTGTATTGGAATAAGTTTCCTTATGGTGAATTCTATCTACATATTGCCTGTTGGTAAAATCTTTAGATAGTTCCACATCTAAATAGGCTATTTTATCGACCGCCACTTTGTGTGTAAATTTTAAAAAAGTAGTGCTAATGTTCATCTGATCTACCAAGTCATTCACCTCTGTCATATCTCCATCAAACATAATGAAGATATCGTCCAAGAACCTGGTATAGAACTTCACCTTGGCTTGGGTCTCTGGCACAGTAAATACATACTGATCTTCCCACCAGGCTATTACTAAATTAGAAAAACTTGCTCAGTACAGGGAAACCATAGCCATATCCACCTTTTGTAAGTATATCTCATTACCAAACATCACAAAATTATTAGTTAATATAGGTTCATAGGTTCATAGGTTCATACTAGGCTATCTGCCCGAGGGCATTTACAAGCCTAGCCCATAGTTTTGTGGCTTACGCCACCCCTTTAGTATGGGGAACTATACCCATTATTTTGCTGTGCCTCTGTCGAGCAGTGACACTGAGGTAATCCCTGGGGTATATCTGCGATCTCCCATCCATTGGTCAAGATTTCTCTTGAACAAGGCCAGCGAGGTGCTCTGCCTCACATATACCGGGATTTTATTCCACAGCATAGAGTCTTTGGGTGATGAATCTATCCCTCCAGCACGCCCTATTAATAGCCATCGAGGTTTAAGTCTCTTGCCCTTGTGGCTCTGATGGATCTAGATTTTGAGGTGAAGCATATTCATCAAATCTGGGTTTGACATGGCCTTGTATGTTAGGCAAAGGTCACCTCTGAGAAGCGGTGGCGACTGAATAGAGCTGGAGTTCTTTCAGTCGGGCAGCATAGGACAGATGTTTGAGACCCTTTATCCTTTTGGTGAGGAACTTTGTGGCCTCTCCAGCTGCTGCAAGTGTCGGGTCAGATACATTCGAATGGGGCATTGTACTCAATCATTGGTCTGATGAGTGATGAGTATAGGGAGACTATGACCTCCCTTGATCTAGATGAGAATCCTTCATGATAAGGTGGGCAATGTAGAAGGTCTTCCTAACTACTTTAGCTACATGGGTGTCGAATGACAGACTACTATCAACCTGGGTCCCCAGGTCCCTGATAACTTCTTCTGTGCTCAGTGGATTGCCACCTATTTGGTAGCTAGGGGTAACCTTGTTTTTGAAGGTATGACTATGCATTTTTGGCATTTAACTTTAGGCCATGGCTCTGGCACCAGTTATCCGTTTCTGTGAGACCCTTCTGAAGGATATCTGTGTCAGATGTGTTTTACTATGGCCAGTTTGCAGTCATCTGCAAACTTTGTCAGCCATAACCCTCCTGTGTTTGCTTGTACTTGGAAAAGTAGATGCCAAACAAGAGTGGGCCCAGGACTGAGCCCTGTGGTACACCACTTGTGACAGGCTTTGAGTCTGACATGGCGCCAGCAACTCTGACCCTGTGGGTTCTGTCACTCAGCCAGTTTGCAACCCATCTGGTGATGTATGGGTTAACATTTAAGCTGATGAGTTTTTCAATGATACCCGAGTGGGGTATTGTATCGAAGGCCTTCGCCAGATCGAGGTAGGCTGTATGGACTGCCTTTCCCTGTTCTGGTGCTTGAAGGGACAGAAGCATACCTCGCAATCCCTTAATGCGAGAAATCTGTACAAAGCCCAACAAAATAGGGGAACAAAGGCCCAAAAACAAGGAAATATTGCAAATAGTGCTCTTATAAGCATATAAAAGTATAATAGTGCTCTTATAATTTATAAGTCACTAGAGTAACGGGGTTTGTTTTAAAATATATTTTCTGAAGGATGTGAAGTCTGAAACTCAAACAGATGTCATAATTTAGTGACTTCAGTCTTCAGTGCCAGTGATTTGCCAGAAAACAAATAAATTTAATGAGGACCAGACCAAAAATATGAAACAAAAATCTAGACATTAATGTAAAAATCTGGACAGTTGAGAGGTATGGTGAAGATAGGAGTAAAATCTGGTAAAAACACAACAAATTTGGTTGCAGTAGAAGTTTAGATGCACACCTCACATGTACTCCAGACAAAATATGAGCAATGGTCGCAAGGTGAGCAGGATAAAAAATGAAAACTGAAACAGCCAGTCAGAATGCAACTTGCTGCAAGGCCAGCACTAATGTGAACTCTCAAAAGAGGAGGTCATGGAGCAGAGCCTAGATGGCCAGCTAAGCACAATACTTTTTCTGAGCTCTATAAAATTAATATAATAGACAAGAATTAGACTAATATATATATATATATATATATATATATATATATATATATATATTTATACTTAAAGTTTATAAAATCTAGTTACTAATAATCTAAACTATAACTTTACAAACTTTGAAGTTTTTATTCCAAACAATTCCTGTCAAATTATTTGACACAATTTGAAGGAAAATGAACAGCTCCAAATCTTCACAATCTGATGTTGCACTGAAGAAAGAACTACAGCTGGTATCTTCCACTCTACTGTCACTATCACTGAAGATAGATGACTTCCAACAAAAGCTGGAGAATTTAAGTGAGAATAGTTCTAAATAAACTGAAGTTTTTAGAGACCTTTTTCAACAACATCGGAATAAAATAATGGATATGGATACAGCCATAACTGACATAGATGGAAGATTAAAGGAGGATGAACTGCACACAGACTTTCTTCTCAAACAAAGCACATGGCTAATGAATACAATTAATGGCCTTGAAAATTGGGAGAGAAGATGCAATATTCGAATGTTTGGAGTACCAGAGAAAACAGGAGGTGAGGACATGATTTTATTTTTGAATAATTGGATTCCAAAAATTTTAGACTTGCAAGAAGACCCCTCATTTGGTATAGAAAGAGCTCATAGGGCAATTGGTAAGCCAGTGCCCGCATCCCCCACAGCAACACTGAGATCTATTGCTGTAAAAGTCCTCTCTTACCTTAATAAGAAACTACTGTGAAAAACAGCTTGGAGGAAAGCCCCATTAAAATGTAGCCAAGACCCCATCAGATTTGACAATGAGGAAGAAATGTTGGCCAGTGGTTAAACATCTGAAGCAAAACAACATCAGAGCCCAAATATTGTATCCAGCAAAAATCAAAATGCGCCTTTCTTCTGGTACAGGAATCTTTAATAACCTGGATTAAGCTATCTCTTTTATAACAAATAGTAACCTAATGACCATCCCAGAGAATATGGACTTGTCCCTGTCTTTTTTAAAGAGAACATCTGAGAAAGATACAGGAAATAATATCAAAAAGAAGAAACAAAAAACTGAGACTTCAGCTGCCACAACAAATTTATCTCTCAAAAAATCAACTGGTAAATAATCAAATATTGTCCTTTTTTTGTTAGTGAGTAATGTCTCTTAATTCATACTTACTGCATCTTATGATAACATATGCTGTTTAAATATCATTTAACACACAGAGCAAATAGTTAACTAACAGCAATAATATTAAGGAATTGCTTCAAAAAAGTTTAATCTCATTGCATACTGAGATAATTTATAGCCAAAAAGAAAATAAAAACAAAACTGAGTTGATTTCCAAATAAAGCACTGTTTGTAACTCTAATATGTACAGCTACTTCTTAAGTGAGTTTGGGGAGGGCTCCATGATGCATGCATGTGTAAATCTTGATTTTAATACTAATGTAGCTTGTTTAACCAACTACATAATATAAAGTGTCAAAATAACTTAATTACATTAGATATTCTGTTTTTTTTTCATTTATTTAACCTTAAATACTCAATTTAATGTCTTAGTAATGTTAGATTATCTGTTACACTAACATCCCCTAGTAGACATGGCACCATTTTTCAGCTTTATTTTTTCCCTTTTACACCTCACTAAGCCATTTTTTAGTCAAAAAATGCTGTTTAAATTGGAGGTGACCCTTTTTCTTACCTCAAAATAACCCTCAAGCTGTTTTTAAACTGCCTTCTGGAAGCTGTTTATCCATTCTGCTATGTTGCACCCTTCAAAAAGTGTAGGGAACAGCATTGGAGATGTATCCTTAGCTTCAAACTTCCTAAGTAAAGCTAAAAACACTCAGACCGGTGCATTTAAGTAAGTCAGATTTTTTTTATTTATATAAAAAGTTACTGTTTTCAAGCTGATGTTTAGAAATTGGAAAATTGCAGTTTAATATTATTACTAATTTAAATTAAAGCTGACAGAAACAAGTATAAGCTTGAATCAGTCCAGACTTAGAAACATAAATATACACACAATGTAAAGTCTGTAGTAGTGTTTCCTGATTATGTAATACTCAAAGACAGCAAACTGTACAAGCTTTTGAGAACATTTTGTTATAACTGTACCCTCAAGCTTCAGTGCCAAGGAAGTTCTATTGGACTGAAGACAATTACAGAGTATTTGTACAGCAGAACCTGATTAACAGCTTTTTCATATTGCTGCATAAGACTAAATGGTCTATATGGATGTCACCTAATAACATTGTTGACTAGAAGGTTTTATAGCTCTGCTAATTGTAGACATTAAGGCAGTTACATACAAAATAGGTTCTGTAGCCCTGCTAATTGGAGACATTAAGGCAGTTACATAAAAAAAAATAATAAAAATAAAAAATCATATGCTTCATTACTATGGGGACAAGAGCATGAGTGAGATGGTCCTGGATGTCACTGTCAGACAGTACCTCTTAGAATCTTTTGCTGACAGCTCTTAGGGTGAATAAGCATGGAGTCTAATGTGATTATGATACTCTAGCTAGCTGCACTAAGATAGTGACATCAGGTATAGTCCAGTCAGCAGATTTTGGCTATATGGAAGCTTTTATAACTGTAAGAATCTTGAACAAGAAAAACCTCTAAGAATCATCTGTCTTTTATGAGGTGAATAAAAGGTGTGAACAACTAGTGGTAAACTTAAAAACTGCAAGCATTGTTACATTAATACAACCTAGTTAATAATAAGGGTCCTTTTCTTAATGAACATATAACTTGCTTCTCTATTACAAGGTTTGTTTGAATTTCTCTATTATATGCAAAATATTGAAAGTGGCTACACTCCAACTGAGATTGTTTAGAAAACAAGAGCATGTTAAGAAAACCTTGCAGAAGTAAAAGAAGTAATAAATAGATGCAAGATGAATTGTTAGAATATAGCACATAATAAATTATCTGCATCTGAACAGAAGATGAAATAGACTGTGATGTAAAGACGTTTGTTTTAATAATACAGGAAATGTAATCATCACTAAACCTTTACTTAACAATGCTTAGTAGCTATATGATGCTGCATTATTATCGTTATAAGAATAGCTGATATGAAGTTTTATTTTTGCAGTGTTGGTGAATGGTCAGCATTAAGCACATTTAAATGTAGCCACCTCACTTTCCCTTTATTGATTTGGTCATTCACTACTTCTTGTTACAAATAATATAGATATATTATAAATGGGGAGGCCAACTTCCTATTTATGTGTTTATTTTTGGATAATGTAATTAAAATATTAATTTTATTGACATTAGCTATTAGATAAATATTTTGTACTTGTTTTAAACTCATTTGATCTCATATAGTAATTCATGTCAATGATAGGAACCTCAACATCCAGTATTACATTAGTAACTTAAGATATTATGTGCATTTCTACTTTTTCCTCACTACATTTTAATAACTTAGTGGAGACTGTTCAATCAGTTGTATGTTTACAGCACAAGTCTCTTTACTAGTACATTTTAGAGCTGATAGGTATATTCATGATGGTTTGGGAAAGCAGTTTGATTGATTTTATCTGATCTTTCAAACTGGGACTTTTTTAATTCCATGTGTGTGTTGGGGAATTACATTATTTGTTTCTCTAGGATTATTATATGATTATATGATTATTTTGTTATTTCTTTCTGCACTTAGGCCTGATTATAATATACTTCACATCATATTCACAGTCATGATTCTTGCAAACATGTCATTTAAACAAATCAAAGTTTGGAAGTCTCAGCTTTTCATTGAATGCTTTGAGATAATAAAATCAGTTATTACTGACCATTGGAGAAGTTACTCCTATAACTCACCATGTCTTTGTCTTTAGCTTCACTTAATATAAATAACATCAATAATTGAAAGAAGAGGTCAAACCTTTTGAGATACCTTAACTTAAACCACAAAAAGTATTTCTACAGGAGACACATTTTAAAAATACAGAAAAGGATGTTTGGAAACCAAACACTTATACAACACTAGCTCATGCTTCATTTAAGTCTAAAAGGAGAGTAGTGATGATCCTATGGAAGAATAATATTATCTACCTTCAAATATTATATAAGCATGAAGACCCTGAGGGGCTACTAGCTATCACTATCCTAAAATTCAATCATAGAATGTGGACACTTGTTAACCTTTATTGGTTCCCAGGACTGGGGCCTTCAACTGCTAAAGAATATCTTGATCTTATTGATGGCATATCAAAAGGGAATCTGATTCTAGGGAGTGATTTTAACTGCTTATTAGATAATTCTGATACAGCAAGTAGTCGTCCACTTAGACTAATATCAACTGCTAAAATTCCTAAGAAATGGATACATTCCCATAATCTGTATGATACATATAACTCTAAAAATAACAAATGACTCTGTTATTCACACACTGATCATAGATTTAAAACTCAAACCAGAATAGATAAAGTCCTTAACTCCAATGATTTAAAATTAAAGCTTACATCCTTTACTCTCCTTCCTTGTCCTTTATCAGACCATGATTGTCTTATGTTAGATATTCAAATAGACTTAATGAAATTAAATACTATTACTAGAATTCCTGTCTATATCACCAAACTAAAAGACTTTAAACCATGGTTATCAGAATTAAACTTCTTCTCAGAGACAAATAACTCTGAAACAAATATTATTATGGTTTGGGATGTTCTAAAACCATATATTTATGATAAAATTATAGTCTGGCATAAGAAAAAACTTAAGGCATGGGAATTGGTACTACAAAACCTACAATCTCTATTAAACTCCTTGAGATCTAAGTCATCACAATTAAACTCAAGTAACAAAACAGAAATAGATGCAGTAAAGAAGAAATATCTTGATATTTTGGCACACAAAACAAACTTTGTACTAGAAAAAATGAAATTAAACTCTTATGCTCTTACTCCCAAACACATGCACAATTTGTCATTAAGAGCAAAATTACATTCCAAGGCAAATAATATCTTAAAACTATTACATGAAGGTACTAATAAGACATTTTCTGATATTGGAGATATATTAAAAGCCTTTAGATATCATTTCACCAAACATTATAACTCTGATAATATAAACAAAAATGTTATCGCCCAAGAATTAATCACTTTAAACTTGAATGCCATCCCAGAAAATCTTAGTACTACTCTCAAGAAATGAATAACTCTACACGAAATCAAAAATAAAATCAAAAACTTTAAACCTAACAAAGTTCCCAGCATAGATGGCATCATAGCAGAGATTTATAAGCTTTTTCTATATTCAATTATATCTTTACTTCATAGACCCTGGTTGAAGTACAAACTAAAAATGTGATCTCTCCCTCTTGGAGATATTCCTTGATTACCCCTATTCTTAAATCCGACAAAGATTCACAGATATGCAAATCATATAGACCATTTTCCTTATTAAATAATGACTACAAAATCTGTATGTCTACATTCGTGGACAAAATAAAGGTTTCACTTTTACATTTAGTTCATAATGACCAAACCAGGTTTATTCATAAAAGGCGCACTCATGATAATATCAAAAGAATATTGACATTAATAGAATTCTTAAACAAAGAAAATGAAGATGCCTTGTTGTTGTCTAGACATAGAAAAAGCATTTGACTCTGTAAACTGGGATTTTTTGTTTGAAACACTAAAAACATTCTCGTTTCCAATATCTTTTGTTTCCATGATAAAGGCTATTTGTAAAGATAAGTTGGCATATGCCAAATTAGGCCCCATACACTTCAAAGTACATACCCATAACCAAATGCACCAAACAAGGTTGCCCTTTATCCCCAAAATTATTTGCCCTTGTCATAGAAATATTATAATCAATAAGAAATAATAAAGAAATCAAAGGCATCAATATTTATAATCAACACAATTCTAAAACAGAGCTATAGAATTGCCTATCCATATTCAGTACAATCAGCTAATAGTAGCACATAAAATTCTCTACCAACCTGAAAACACACCCATATTTACAAAAATTATTACCCCTTACAGCAACCACAAGACACTTTGCTCATCCAACAAATTATTAGTCCAAACCCTCAAAAGCAACAACTCATCTGGAGACTCTCTATATGCCAACTCTGTTGGCAAAATATGGAACTCACTTCCTGCTGAGCTTATTTCAGAACCTGTTCTAACCCAATTAAAAAAACTAAAACAGTACCTTAAAAGGCAATAGCTATGTCCTTGCTCTAATCCTGACTAACTCTGGCAATATAAACATGTGCTAAAGAGGTCTTTTGGCCACCCCTACATTGCTTCCTAATTGTTACCCTATAACAAATCAGATTTATATATAACATAATGAATGGCGTTTATCCTATGTATTGTATCTGTAACAGCGCTTTAACTTGTTTAATGTAACAGTTTTTCTGTATGTATGTATGGAGCTTTTTTCCCCAGGCCTCCACTAAAAATGAGCAAGTATCCAGTTGGACTATCCCGGTCAACAAATGTACAATAAAATAAAATATAAATAAATAATAAATAACTTTCAAAAAAAATCAGGCCTCCACTTTAATAAGCAAAAATCTAAACATATTATTCTAAATGACAAAGGGAAATATTAGCTAGTTAACCAAAGCATTATTGGAGAACAAGTTAATACACTAAACTACTTAGGGATAACCTTATGCAAATACTTGGAAAAAATAAACAAATTATAAAAGCATAATATCTCAGGTAAATACATACATAAGTAGCTGGAACAATATGTTTTTTCATTAAAAGACAGACTGCAATTGTTAAAAAATTACTCTCCTTCCAAAAATTGTATATATTTTTCTAGCTCTAGACACCCATCCTGGGAATAATTATATTAAACTTATAAATAAAACTTTATTAAACGTCCTATTGTACCTAAACAAAAATAGGATTGCGTATACACAACATATTGGATCTTGGGATGGCTGTGGTTTAAGATTCTCTGACTTGGAACCATATAAAGTTTCATTCCTTAAAAGCACATTGACTCACATTACAACTCAAATTAGAAAGATCTCCATATAGCTATAATACAGAATGAAAACTCACTGTCATATAAAATTCATTTCAAACATCCCTTCAATAAGTTCTGGTTTCTTCTTAGTCATATTGTTCAATATAATGTGACAAAACCCATGAAACTAAACTATCTAAATAACATTATTAACAACTTTAGAAAAATAATATATTCAAATGCAGATATCAAATCCTGGTTTGACCTAATAATCCCCTTTAAAATCACAAAAGGCTTCCTGGATAAACTTCACATTAACATTTTTAATGAATTGGAAACTAACAATTTTATTTGTTGGAAACAATGTATTAAAGACTTGGAAACTTTACAATTTCAGCATATTATGAAAGACTATAACGTATCACCACAAGATTGGTTATTACTACACAATGTAATTGACTATTCTCAAGACCTATGCAGAATTATTCAGAGCTCCTCATATTTAGATAAGCCTCCCTTAATCACTCTCTTATCTGAAATATTATTCAATGATCAACAGTTTGACAATTTACTATCCAAATTATACACCATTTTGTTAAGTTACAGGTCCATTTTAACAACTAAGCAATGGAACACAATGACTAAAGGCCTGCCTCATTGTCTCTCCCAGACAGAAAAACTTAAAATTCTATCTTTAATAAAATTCACTTCTTGTAGTCAATTTTGGAATGTATTTACTTGGAAGTATTTACACAGAAGATTTTTGACTCCTGAAAAAATTGCTAAATTCAAAAAATTGAATAACATAATTTGTTGGAGATGTCTAACATCATGTAATGCAGATTGGTTACATATTTTCTATGATTGCTCTAAACTAAGGACTTTTTGGAGAGATATTTATGATTTTCTTTCGGCTTTATTTTCAGATAACTTCACATTAACTAAAACATTAATATTTCTTAATGTTGATGAAACCTTTTCTTTAAATAAATCAGATTCATACTTATTATGGACAATATTAAGAGTATCCAGGAAATGTATTACAAGGAAATGGACCTCTACCACCTCTCCAAGTCTTTGTGAATTTCACTCCTTACTAGAAGAAACCATAAACAAGGAAGTCAGAACTAAAGAACTTAGAATATATCCGAGGAGTTTTATTAACAATCTATGGACAAAGGTTTCAAACCTAATTGAGACTTTCTGATCTGATTTTTAATCCTGTTTAATCATTACTTGTTTGCTTCACTGAAAGTTTTTTTCTTAAAATATTTGCACTACTCAAACATTTTTCAGGACTGTGTAAATAATATAAATAGTTTATTTAGTTTCATTGTTGTTAAAAGATTTGTTCAGTATAATCAATGTATTAGACAGTGGCAAGGATTCACAAAGCCTCCATGTAAGAGTTATAACTCTTACACGGAGGCTGCAGTTAAACGGAGTGATGTCAGCATGCTTTGCATATTCATGAGAGCATGCTGAATCACACCTAAGTCTAACACGGTCCGTGTAAGAAAGTAGGGGGCATGTCCGTAGGCCGAGCCCTGCAAGCGGACATGCCCCCAGAAGTGTAAAAGTGCCCAAAGTAAACACCCACAACAGAGTCCACGGAAATGTGAATAAACACAACACAACACATGCCCCCACAGACTATGAACATAAAATATATAAATGAACATGTTATATATTTTTTTTAAATTGTAAAGATGTTTAACCGTGAGTGCGCTCGTTTGCGCGGGCGTGCCCGTAGCGCAGCTACAGTTAGCAGTCAGTGGGAAAGCATATAAGAACTAAATATGCAAAATAAGCCAGGAAGCAATAGCGTAGCGGTAGAGATGTTGGCTGAAGAGCAGGCATTCATGGTTCGAGCCCCCACAACACCAATTTTTTTTTTCAAAATAAGCAGGAAACAAGTCCCTGACAAATATGTACACATAAAACCACAATTTATGTAAAATGTAATGAAATAGCCCATTTATATTGAAGAAATGTGAGGTAACAAAAGAATAAAAAATGCCAGATGTGCTCATAGCTGAGCTACAGTTTAACAGAGTGAGTGCATCTGCCCGTAGATGAGCAGTGGTTTAACTGGTACAAAAATGAGTGCCCGTAGCTGAGCAGTGGTCTAACACGATAAATCTATGTGCCCTAACTGAGCTGAGCGTAATATGCATGTCGATGAGGCTTAAAGCAGCGTACCCCGTTTGCGCAGAGCTGCGCATCGCGCAAACAAGCTAACCAACGGGCAACGTTGAGCAAGCCGTATCAAAACTGCCTTTACACAGACACACCCATCAGCATGTCTACACAGTCATGAAAAATAAAAAGCAGTGGCCAGGTTCGAACCCAGGATACTATACACCATAATCAAGGTACAGAACCACTAAGCCATGACAGCAGTACCTTTAAATGCAATAATAGCTAATATATAGGAATGAATACAAACTAGAGCATGACAATGCAGGTTTACTGAAGTTGATACAATTCCAAAATGGCCAATCACAGATATGTGTGGGAAAAATGAACTATATAAGCCCCATAGGCGAGAATACACAACATAAACGATTGTAGAACTGACCTGCAGGCAGAATGACAGGAGTAGGAGAGGGTGGTTGCTTTCGAGCACAGAGGTGGGGTGTTGAGGAATCCAGGTACATGGTTTGGCTCCTAGTCCATAATCATGAGGCCCAACTCATGCAGGGCCAGGTCCTCTGGGGAGCATACAGGGCCGAGGAGTGGGACCGGTTGGCTCATGATCTCACCAGTGCCACAGGGATTCCAAGGACTGGTGAGCAGGTCCGTCACCACCATGCGGACCTGAAGAGCAGGACCAACTGCACCTTTGGATCCAGGAGGCCCGCAAACGCCCACTACTGAGTAAGTAACATTTAATTATGTATGTAAGAAATTAAACTAGCTGATATTATGGAGATGTGTATTCCAATATTACTTCATTTATATTACAGCTGCAGGTGTCCGTTCTGCGAACCGCAGAGCCTATGGCGATAGGCTGGTGGTTAGCCACCAGGCAGGTCAGTAATCCACTACCAGTAACTGTAAAGAAATATAAATGTATGACAGTCAGCAAAAGAGTGCAGTGTAGTCAGTAAGGAATAAAATCTGCAAGTAACAGTGTGAAAGTGTATGCAAGTATTGCTTGATTACAAAAGTGTGTTTCAGCCTGTAAGTTAAACCAAAAAATGAAACTGTCTGACATATATTCTGAAATAAAAATGCCCTACCTGTAAGAAAATAGTATATAACCTGCAGCAGGCTGAAAAGTATAGCTGCATAAGATGATGAAATCACATGTGTGAAATATATCCCTGTGGAAATACTGAAACATGACAGAAGTGAGACTGCTGGAAAGGATTGTAATAACTACAGGTAAAACATGTCAATAAAGCCTAGAAGTAAGTACCATCCTGAATAGTAAAATGAAAGCAAGTGAGAGAGTGTGAGAAAGTGTCATGAATCCAGCAATACAGTAGTAATAACCCCTGAATAAAGTATACTGCAGTCAAGACAGAATGAAATGCATGTGAGATTCAAAACCAAACAGCGAAATCTGTTCAAAGTGTTGCTGCATCTGGAATGTGTATCCCAAAATCTGGATATGCTGCTCTCAGTCTGCAATATACAGATAGGATAATTGTCTGATATACCAAACATCCACACTTGTCTACAGCTATATAAAGCAAATGTAGCAGGATGATGTAGCTGAACAAAGCTAGATATGAATGTATGAAGAACAATAAAATGTATATTGATGTTGCAGTAACAGTCCTATCACCAAGTTGAAATAGTTATCATATAGGAAACTGTAGTTAGAACAGTAGTGTGTATATAACTGTAGCTATTAGAAATGTACAGCATATGTATTGTTATTCGAAGGTGTTAATATTACTTTCTTTACCCCACCCTATAACCACATATAACCCATTCCACGTGAAAATGGTATGTGCAATCACAATTAACACCCCTGGACGTTTGTCCTGTTGGGTCATATATATTTGCATGTCCGTTGATGCATCTGCCCTGTTCATACATCCACACCTGATGGCCTGTTGTCATCAATTAACCCTGCATGTTGTTGGACTGTGTATTTCCATTCAAATTATGCATGTGTTATGCACGCTGTTCAATGGTGTGAATATCTGGGTGTTTGGTTAATGGGAATACTAATGCATGCTGTTACAACTAATTGTGAATGGTATTATATGTCACTAACCCAAACTGTCATGACATAATGCAAAATATAGGACGACAGGGAAGGCGGGTTCCAGCGGACCCACCTCTCCCACCTCAGCTGGAGAGTGCACCTGGCACTAGTGCCGAGTCCGGACCCTTCTCCAGTGGCCCTGTGCCACCTGTGGGTGGAAGGGCTGCAGGGGATGGGGCTCGCCCCCCCTCTGCAAGTGTGGCACCCTCCATAGCGTCCGGACTGTGGTGCGTAGGGAGATTCGGGACTCTGTTCTCGAGCCCCTATGCCAGCTCGAGGCACGGGTGCCACAACTAATGGGCATGCCTGTTGCCCCGCCTACACAGCCCCCAGCACAGCCCCGTCCTGGGCAGTGAAGGAACAGTGGCAACTGCCTATGGGTGGGGATATCAGTTCCACTGTTGCCATCTGTGGGCTCATGGGCTCTGGATATCCAAACCTCCGTCCCCGTCAATTGTGTAACCCCCCCCACACATGTCATACACCGCCCCTATATGCGTCTTGTTTGTCTTGTCTGTTTACCTACCCAACCTACCTCCCCAGCTGTACCGACTTCCTTCACATGACATACCACTCTCACCTGAAAAAAAAAAAAAAAAAGGGCACTCTGTACCCACAAAAAAATTATGCCCCATACATAGCTGTCCATTCCGCACACATGTCTACTGGACATGGAACCTATCAATTACAATTGGCTGTACAACAAGTATTATTGTTGTCCTGACACCTCTCTCAGGGGTGGAAGGTTTCAAATGTCACACCAAATTACATACATATGTATCAGCTGTTGCTGATGAAGAAATGGGCAGCTATGGGCCTTACCTACATCCCTCCTGCACATCCCAAGCTTGTTTCCCTACTGTCTTACCCTCTTTGTGACCCCTTTTTCACCACTTTCCTGTCTCCCCATTTTCTTTTCTTTCAAAGAAAATAGCGTGGGTGTGCGCTAGAGTAAGCACCGTTAAGCGGTTGTAAGCGGGTGTGCGCTTGTGTGCGCAGAGCTAAACGCCAGTGCGCATGCGTGAGTTCCATGCAAACCAGCGCTAACCCGGTTACAAGTGCTTAAAAGTGCCTTAGTCACTTTGATTGACAGGTCTTGTAGTCAGTTCAGAAGCAAAATAAAATCCCACTGGCAGTCCCGAACCCAGGACCTTGGAAACAATAGTCTGCATGACTTACCACTAAGCCATGACTCTTATACAAGAACATTGTGCTAAAATAAATATATCATGTAATAGTAGGAATGAATGTAAAGGGAATATAGATGTGTAGTACACAAAGCATGCCATTTAGAATTACTATCAAAACTAGTGGATTTCCATAATAGTAGTGTGTGAACAGAAACAGCCATGCTAGTTGGTAGCTAGTAGGTAATAATGTCACTATAGCACCTTGAAAGCCACACACATACTCACAGCAGGATAATCATTGCCCATACCCCACAACCTCTTACAGGAACACATCTGGACCAAGTAATAAAATATGTGGAGCAAAGGCTCAAAACCAGGGACACATTACAAATAATGTTACAACAAACGCAGACAGTTCAGAGAGTAACAGGGTCTGCATTTTGTGGGATGTTTGGAAGGGTATGAAGTCTGAAACTTGAATGTTTGTCACCATATTCTGACTTGAGCCCAGAGTGATTTGCCAGAAAAAGGTGTGCATGAGATATTGACCAAAATATGAGGCAGAAATGTGGACAACCTGCAAATATCTGTACACATGACGGGTCTGACACCACCATATTTGAATAGTTAAGAGCCTAGACATAGCAACAGTGAATGACTTACAGGGATGCCCCACAGACTCCATGTGAAATGTACAAACAGTAGGCAGAAAGGTGTAACACATGCAATGGTAACTATGGAGTCCTGAAAGTATTCACCACTTGCATGGCAGAAAAAGTGTAGTAATACATATGCTCATGCTAACCCACAGTCACAACTGCAGCATACCAGACATTTTAATGGGTGTACCCCACTGATATGTACCATTCCATGAGGCAGATAACAGATGAACCTGAAAGTCTCTGGGGCCTGCTCAGCAGCATACTCAAATACCCTAATAGATGTCAAGGCCCACACCATGGCCAGACCACACTGCATGCTGTAACACCCTAGCAGATATAGCAAGCATTCCAAGGTGTGAATGTACATGGAAAATAGGAAAGCTACAGCAGCACACTACAGTCAGGACACCTAGCAGGCATACAAGTAGTGACTGTAAAGGGCAAATATTGAAGCCTTAGCAACAAAGTGCAAGCAAAAGTGAAAGGAAAGCACACACACACACACACACATTAACAGTAGAAGTAGTTGTAGGTGTCAGTGTACATACACAGTTAGTACAGGAAACTGGAGAAATGAATGGAGGAATGTTAATCTACAACAGACCTGGAAATATGAGAGAGATACCAACCTTTACACTCACAGAACATTGTCCACAGCATAACAGCATGGTCCCTGCCCTTAAAATCTGAAAGGACTATGCCTATCTCACATACCTTTTTATAGCACTGTTCTGAAATCACAGTGAGAACTGCAATCAGTACACAACTGGCTGCATGCAATTAGCAAATGCTGGTTAACAATTGGTGCAGAGGCCATCACATGGGCATATGCAGATACCTACAAAAGTATGCTGTACTCCCAGTCCACACATGCAATACTTTCATTGCACCCTGAGAAGGACGTGAGAGACAGACAGACAGACAGAGAGAGAGAGAGAGAGAGACAGAGACAGAGACAGAGAAAATTGCAATTAAGCAGACACAAACAAATTGTTCAGCAACAGCCACCTGAAAGCTGACAACTGGGAAGTGGAGCAGCAGGACAGAGAACCAGATGGCAACACAAGCAGCTGTGACAAACACAGGTAATGTAAAGTAATACTATAAAGGTCTACATACTGTGAACCCTCCATATGTGTCATTGGTCTGTATCCATATGTATATGAAGATGTGTAAAGGGCAGGGGACATACAGCAACTATCAGTGAAGGCTGTACATACATTTGTATGTGAGAGCATCTATGTGGACATATCAATGTTGGTTGATTGTAGGTTGTAGTGCCATGTACAAAGTAGGTTTCACAGTTATGTATGTTTAGCAGTATGTTAGTGTGTGTATACAGTATGGTAGACAAACATGTTGATATACCTGTCTATCAAATGGATACGTATGTATGTCAACATATGTATGTGTATATATATATATATATATATATATATATATATATATATATATATATATATATATATATATATATGATATGCATATATGTATACATACATAGAGAGAGAGATGCAGGAATACATAGACAGATGTAGATAGAATATTGTACAAACATATATATGTAATGCACACATACAGATATAGATATATGTAGATACATATACATAGACAGACTGATCTGACTATCTACAGGTATGACTGTATATGACGACCTTCAACACACCCTGTCCCACCCCCTCTGTCACTCTCACCCCCTCTGTGTCCCCACCCTCTCCACATCTATGGCAATATATGTACATCAATATATATATATGTGTATATGTATACAGACATATATATATATATATATATATATATATATATATATATATATATATATATATATATATATATATATATATATATATATATATAGATATATATATATATATATATACATATTTATATATATATATATATATATAGAGAGAGAGAGAGAGATGTATATAAATTCTGAGTGAGGCACATGTGTACAGATGTATTGCAACAGGTGCCTGGTGACAAAGGCATGGAGTGAACACCAGTGTCAAAACCGAGTACCATACCACATTTCAAATCACCTACACCAGTAACCACCAGATATGTGATTGGCTGCCCACCACTGCATGTGTCAGGGGTGAACAGGGTCATAAATGTGTACAATAGTGGCCCCAATGATATTCACAGTGGCACACTATCCTTGGAATACCTGCACATGGTATGTGTCAGCGAACATGGTGTGTCAGCTATGGACATGTAGGTCGGTGTACCCCTCCACACCACATAATGGATGCCATGGTATGGACCTCACATGGCAGCTACAGATATGGAGAAGGACACAGTGACATGTACAACACTGTGACAATGCACTCAAACACATTACCAATGCACAGTGACTGACAACACCACATAGTACACATATACTACCCACATAGAGGTTACCACTCCCGGATTTACATATGTAAGTCACACCCATGACAGATGTCCAACAACCATAGTAACACCTCACACCATCCACAACCTAAATGACTGCTGTGTGTCGTCCGTGCCACTGCAATAGAGTGCACATGTGGAGGTAAAAGTTCCTACCCACAGATAAGACATACCCTGCAATAAACCACACAGTGTTAAGAAGCAAGACTCCCCATGAGTACATGTCACACATACCCCTGCTGAATGTTAGTCAGATAGGTAATATGCCATATGAGTCACCCTGTGTAACTGTGTGACAGCAGCAGGTACCATCACACCACATGTGTCACAATGGTCAGGGTAGCAGAACAGTATGCTGCTGTAGTCCCAGGGGCAATAGCATATTGTATAGTATTGTATTGTAATGTAATGTATTGTGTTGTATTGTATTGGTATGTTGAGGTGCCTCCTTCGTGGAGTGGAACCACTGCTGCTGTGCCAGTGTACAGGTACATATCCTGTAGTCAGGCTAGTGTTACATAGCACTTCTATATGTGTGTTTAGCTCCTGTCAGAGTTTATGTAGCATGCAACTGGGGATACCATCAGGTCCCATTCATGTTGTGTATTCTGCTGTCCTGAGGGTGGCTCTCACCTGGACATCTGTGATGACAGGGAGGTTACAGTCAGCTGGGATAACTATGTCTTATTTTGGGGGAGAGGGTGGGGTGACACCTGCACTGAACCTGTCTGCCACAATGTTGTCAATATCTGTGGTGTCAGTTAAATATTTGTTGTTGTGTACTAACTATGGGCATAGAGGATGGATTCTGACCAGGTTGCTAACATAACTGAAGAAGGCCTTCTGGTTATCTGTAGTGTCCCTCTTGATTTCCCTCTCAAAGTTGCCCATGGATGTTTGTATGATGGAAAATAGATCCTTACTAGTGCTGCTCAGACATGCCCTCCCTTTATGGAATTATGCTCTGTCTTGCAGTAGCTTCCATCTTCTGTAATACAATCTGTCTATGGCTGGGGTCCACCAGACAGGATGCTGTCCCTTTGTGGAGAGTGTCTTGGTCATATATGGGATTGCATGGCCCATGCATTCTCGGAGATGTCTGTAGAAAGCAATTGTGTAGGGGTCAGCATTGTGGGTTGTATCTGCCACTGGCCCAGTGGGCTGAAAGGATACCATGTCACTGTTACAAAGTGTAAAGTTTGCATCTGTAATGTTATTCACTATAGTCATTTGTGCTGGTGGTGGAGGTGGGATATGTATATCCAGGGCAATCAGTGTGTGGTCAGCTCACAGTAGTTGATGATGTAGGCCATACAGTACCTAGATACAAACCCCCAGAGTGAGGAGGTGCTCTTGACCTGAATCAGTGTTCTGACTGCTGGGGTTTGGTAGTATGTCGTATGGAGTGTGCCAGGTACTGTTGCACAGTTGCTGGCTGAGCACTGATACCTGGCCATTTACATGTGTATCCACCAATAGACAGACAGATGCTATATATGTGAGATATGTTGTATCATAACAGTCGAGTAGCATGTGTAGTATGTGTGCCAAATTCTGCTGACATATATTGCTGATATCAGGTTATTTTCTTTCTCAGGTACATGGCCCACCCGTGGAATCCCACTTACTCCACAGCTGAGGATGAGGAGATACACCAGAGCCTGGTGTGGGATTATGCAATACTCTTTTCCCACACCAGCCAGAATCAGCAGGAGAGGGCTGCACTGTGGCAAGACCTTGTCCATCGGGTAAATGACATAGGCACGCATAATAGGACATATGAGCATGTACGACATCACTGCAGTGATTTAATCAGACATGTCCGTCAGCGTGCATCGGATATCCACAGGCAACAGGTCGCCACAGGTGGTGGGGTGGCTACACATCCCCCACTCACCAGACTGGAGGGACTACTCATGAGTGTAGTGGCTCCAGTATGCCAGCAACAACAACAGCAGCAGACATGCATTATGATGGAGGCTGGAGCCACGCAGCAGCAAGACAGTGAACATGCAGGTAATATGCCATATGTATAGTTGACTGTTGTGTACACTGGTAGTTAATGTATGTGTGAGGTGTGTCCTTGGTTTGTAGCTGTCACCATAGTATTTAATGTGCAAGTGTGATATCCTCAATATTAGCAGCTGACCTGTGAAAGGCGACTGTTGTACTACTGACCTGTATCATACTCAGTAACAATGGCACAGTTGTGCCCACTGACATTAGTTTCTTCACGTCTGCAGGTCCCTCTGGTATAACAGCAATGCAGCCTATCCATGCTGGTGAGTGTGTATTAACAATTCCTGTAATAGTCTTGATAGTAATAGTACTATTTGGCTCACTTAGTAGTGCTCTTTGTATGCATGTAGGTGTGTCTGTGTCTGTGTGTTGATATCACGCATACTGAGTACTGTACAATTGTGTGAAACTGTGTGCATGTGTGCATGTGTGCATGTGTGCACCTGTGCATGTGTGCACGTGTGCACCTGTGCATGTGTGCACCTGTGCATGTGTGCACCTGTGAATGTGTGCATGTGTGCATGTGTGCACCTGTGCATGTGTGCATGTGTGCATGTGTGCACCTGTGCATGTGTGCATGTGTGCATGTGTACATGTGTGCACCTGTGCATGTGTGCATGTGTGCATGTGTGCATGTGTGCATGTGTGCACCTGTGCATGTGTGCATGTGTGCACCTGTGCATGTGTGCATGTGTGCACATGTGCATGTGTGCATGTGTGCACCTGTGCATGTGTGCATGTGTGCACCTGTGCATGCGTGCATGTGTGCATGTGTACATGTGTGCACCTGTGCATGCATGCATGTGTGCATGTGTACATGTGTGCACCTGTGCATGCGTGCATGTGTGCACCTGTGCATGTGTGCATGTGTGCACCTGTGCATGTGTGCATGTGTGCATGTGTGCACCTGTGCATGTGTGCACCTGTGCATGTGTGCATGTGTGCACCTGTGCATGTGCACCTGTGCATGTGTGCACCTGTGCACCTGTGCATGTGTGCACCTGTGCATGTGTGCACCTGTGCATGCGTGCATGTGTGCATGTGTGCACCTTTGCATGTGTGCATGTGTACATGTGTGCACCTGTGCATGTGTGCATGTGTGCACCTGTGCATGTGTGCATGTGTACATGTGCATGTGTGCATGTGTGCACCTGTGCATGTGTGCATGTGTGCACCTGTGCATGTGTGCATATGTGCATGTGCGCATCTGTGCATGCGCATGTGCACATGTGCATGTGCATGTGCATGTGTGCATGTGTTCACCTGTGCATGTGTGCATGTGTGCATGTGTACATGTGCACCTGTGCATGTGTGCATGTGCATGTGTACCTGTGCATGTGCATGTGTGCACCTGTGCATGTGTGCATGTGTGCATGTGTGCACCTGTGCATGTGTGCACCTGCGCATGTGCATGTGTGCACCTGTGCATGTGTGCATGTGTGCATGTGTGCACCTGTGCATGTGTGCATGTGTGCATGTGCACACATGCATGTGTGCACCTGTGCATGTGCATGTGTGCATGTGCACCCGTGCATGTGTGCACCCATGCATGTGTGCATGTGTGCATGTGTGCATGTGTGCACCTGTACATGTGTGCATGTGTGCACCTGTGCATGTGTGCATGTGTGCATGTGTACATGTGTGCATGTGTGCATGTGTGCACCTGTGCATGTGTGCATGTGTGCATGTGTGCACCTGTGCATGTGTGCATGTGTGCACCTGTGCATGTGTGTATGTGTGCATGTGTGCACCTGTGCACCTGTGCATGTGTGCATGTGTGCATGTGTGCATCACTGGTAATGTGTAGACATTGTAAACTGTGTTTCCTGTTTCCCTCCCACAGGTTCTAGTGCTGCTCTGGTGTCATGTAGCAGGGAACCTGAATCAGGTGCCGTGGGTACTGATAATGATGACATCTGTGTAATGGCACAGGAAGGTATGCCAGGGTCCGCCATTGGTCAGCCGATTGACAGTACACAGCTGTCGACCCCATCAATGCGCACAGTTATCCTGCCAATACACCCTTTGTCACCAATGTCCCTAGGTGATGGACAGCATACAGTGGGCATTGACCAGGGTAATGTGGTATCTGTGGCACATGCCTCCCACACAGCAGCCATGGGCATGGCCTTGAGATGGTGCCATACAGACAGATGTCCAGGGGTTCTCGTGGGAGCATCCGGGGCGCACTGCCCTGTCAGGCGATGCCCACAGAGGTCTTACAACCTCAGCTATGTTTCTGGCTGTCATGCAGGCACAGTCACGTATGGAACGGTACACCAGACAGGGTCTGAGGGAGCTGACAGCATGTCGCACAGCCATGACTGACAGTATGCGTGACATTGCGGCTGCCATCCGTGATTTCACCGATGTCATAGACAGACGTTGTGGGGACATATTAGACCGGTTCCACAACTACATGTCCATGAGCCAGGGTGATGGTGGGCAGTTGAGGCGTCGACGTGGCCATATGCCAGCAACAGCAGCAGCTGTCAGTCGTTGCGGACGACAACAGGGCCGCGGCCGGCCCCGTAGTGCCAGCAGCAGCCCCAGCAATGCTGGGTCTGTGCTGTCATCAGACCACCCCAGGAGACCACGTGCACGTGGCTCTGGCCAGGCCCGACAGGGATCTGTGTCCAGTCAATGAACACCTGCTTCTGATAACAGTACCCAGTCTGGGTTGGTACCGGATACGGTCCGTAGCACCCCTGCAAGGCACAGGTACCGTGTCCGTGGCCAGAGACACTGATCTGTATGACCTGGCAGGTACAGCCTGTGGCTGTCCACAAACACCAGTATATGGCAGCCATGAGGTGGAACTGTGTGCATCCATACACACATGCAAATTGACAACACCTAGGGCTACCGCATACACGCACACACTGCATCAACATTGCCCCACCTTCTACTGCTGTCCCTCACCAACACACATACACATACATGTCAATCGGTGGTATCGGTGGCTGACTCAGGCATACCAAGTTCACACCCTGTGCATATGATGAAACTGTGCCACCTCCTGCAATCTGTAACAACTGTGCAGGTACAGGTTAACATGTTGCTGATGCACAGGGTGACCACATAGATGTGTAGTAATAGTATCATGTTGTTAACAGTACTGTGTGCTGAATTAATTGTGGGTATATCACAGCATGCCTGATGCAGTAAGTGTGTGATTGTCATGTACTGTTGTCTACACCCATGGTAAGTACCATAGTGTATCATCTGCACATGTTGGCATACTGGTGGTAAGGATGTCAACAGAAGGCTACATACATAGGTAGCACAGCGATAAGGTAATGAATGTAGTAACACAATGATGGACATGTAAACTGCAAGTGGCATGTTGCTCACACTGGACTCTGCAATGCAGATGTTTGAGGATGTTGATATGTGTGCAGTACTACACGACTGGTACAGGACACACAGGAGCACCCTAGCACTGCAAGCTCACATCTCATACCATGCTAGACAGCCCCAACACACAAAACTAACTGTCACAGGAGGGAGAGTCCCCATATATGTCAGGGATACTGTGGTGGCAGGCCAGGTAGCATACATCCTACTAAGTATGGAACCACTGAGTGAAGGCTCAGTGTCTGTTATTTGACATGTGTATTACTGCAGGTATGAGCACATGGGTTTCCATCCAGTTATTGTACATCCTGACAGTACATGGTCTGTACACTTGTGTGCTGAGACTGGACCCTAGCCATCTGACCCGTGTATTTCCATGTACATGTGCATAGTGCCTGCATATTTGCAGTGTTACCTACTGGAAGTGGTACAGCTTGTTTGTTGTACAATGGACTACATGCAGCCCTGTTTACTGTAGCTTTGTTTGCATGCATGTTTGCTTGCAATTACCCTGGAATACTGATCACACCTGCAATGCATAGTTATAGAGCTTCTGTGGACTCCTAGTGCCATCTGCATAGCTTACTATATGTATGTCCATGTCCCACTTGACAGGATGTCACTGTTTGTCCTGTTCACATGTACATTGCCTGTGACACAGTGCATATGACTTACCTGGCATGTGTCCACGTGAGCAGTCATATATGCTACTGCTAACTAATCACAGGCACTACACCTTCACATATTCATCTTCTGTTGAACTACCTGCTTCGCTGGGGATGGCCTGCACCTGTCACCCCTGGGCTTTCAGATAATGGCAAAGGCTCTTGCTACCCCCATAGTGCCTATGTTAGGCAAGGCTCAAATGACAAACCCACCTTCATAGGTATCACAAATGATAAGAAACTAAGAGTAATGCTACCCAACGCCAGAAGTCTAAACCTCCAGATGCATGCACCCAAAACTCTCCTTGGCATGGAGAACATCGATATCTGTGCAGTAACAGATGCCTGGTTCAGGGCTACTGAGAGCACACCAGCACTACCAGGTTTAACCTGGTTGATTTCTTTGAAACAGTCACCAAGGGCATTGACGAGGGGAAGGTGGTTCACACAGCCTACCTGGACCTCGCAAAAGCCTTCACAACAATACCCCACTTGGGCATTCTAGAGAAGCTCACCAGCTTAAATATAAGCCCCTATGTCACTAGATGGATTGCACACTGGCTCAAGGACACTAACCTCCCTCAGCCAAAAACACACACTTGCCATTTGCAGGATTCAAACCCCTATTTGACTATGTTATGACACTCGAGACGGACGCATTAGCAGAGTGTGTTATTCGCATTACTGGGAGGTTTCCCTTCTCTTGCTGTACTTATAGGGTGCTGACATCATCAGTGTTTAGAAAGGGAAATGTGCATCCTGTAGTCTGTTCTCCTAGTTGCCAAAAGGAACATTTCCCTCACACACACACTAACCCCCCTCACCCAAACACACACACTTGCCCTTTGCAGGATTCAAACCCCTACCTAATTACGTTATGACACTTGAGATGGACGCATTAGCAGAGCGCACTATTCACATTACTGGGAGGTTTTCCTTCTCCTGCTATACTTATAGAGTGCTGACATCATCGGTGTTTAGAAAGGGGAATGTGCATCTTGTAGTCTGTTCACCTAGTTGCCAAAAGGGACATTTTCCTCACACACACTAACCCCCCTCAGACAAACACACACACTTGCCATTTGCAAAATTCAAACCCCTACTTAACTATGTTATGACATTTGAGACGGACGCATCAGTAGAGTGTGTTATTCGCATTACTGGGAGGTTTCCCTTCTCTTGCTGTACTTATAGGGTGCTGACATCATCAGTGTTTAGAAAGGGAAATGTGCATCCTGTAGTCTGTTCTCCTAGTTCCCAAAAGGAACATTTCCCTCACATGCTCACTAACCCCCCTCATCCAAACTTGCCATTTGCAGGATTCAAACCCCTACCTAACTATGTTATAACATTTGAGATGGACGCATTAGCAAAGCGCGCTATTCGCATTATTGGGAGGTTTCCCTTCTCCTGCTATACTTATAGAGTGCTGACATCATCGGTGTTTAGAAAGGGGAATGTGCATCCTGTAGTCTGTTCACCTAGTTGCCAAAAGGGACATTTTCCTCACACACACACCCTTGCAAGATTCAAACCCCTACTTAACTATGTTATGACACTTGAGACAGATGCATCAGCAGAGTGCGCTATTCACATTACTGGGAGGTTTCCCTTCTCCTGCTATACTTATAGAGTGCTGACATCATCGGTGTTTAGAAAGGGGAATGTGCATCCTGTAGTGTGTTTTCCCAGTTGCCAAAAGGGACATTTTTCTCCCACAGACTTACACACACACCAACCCCACTCACACACACACTGAGCATTTGCAGGATTCAAACCCCTACCTAACTATGTTATGACGGACGCATTAGCGGAGCGCGCTATTCGCATTACTGGGAGGTTTCTTTTCTGCTGCTATACTTATAGGGTGCTGACATCATCGGTGTTTAGAAAGGGGAATGTGCATCCTGTGGGGAGGCAGACAGCAAGCACACTCTGGCTAAGCTGTCATTCCCTAGGGCAAACAGCCTAGTGTTGACCTCTACACCCATATGTTTAATTGTCAAATGCACATTATTTGTTGCTGATAGACTGTTTGCACATCTTTATTGCCATAGCATTCCCTGTTTGTATGAACAACTTGTGCATCTGTGGAAGATGTTTGCATATGGGAGAGATCCACTATATCACGTATGTCTCTGTTGTCATTTAACTTTGTGCACTGGGCAGACTGCTGTAATGTGGTTGGTTCCTGGAATAACATGTAAAAATACCAGATATGTGTGGCCAACTGCTAAACTGAGATTTGGCCTAAGTGTGTGAGCATGCCCAGTTCAGCCTTCCCATGGCATGTTGTCTGACATATGTCTTATTTATCAAAGTGTGTGAGCATGCCCAGTGTGAACATTCCATATGTTGTACTCTGCCACCCACCACATTTGTGGATGAGTGTGAACTTCAACAAATATCACCCGTTTATGGTTGTGTGTTGTGTGTCATGTTGTGTAGTTACTGTACAACTGCTTTGTGTGTGAACACAACAGGATTATACTGTGCCTGCAGTGTTTTCATGGGATACTTTGCATACAGTTGTCAACATCCTTTCACACTGACCTAACACTGTAGTACTGTATAGTGTACTGGTAGTACTTTGACTGTGGTGGACAGTATCCTGGGCTTTAGTGCTATCACTGCTTTACATTTCGATAGTGAGCACAACAGCCTGGTTAGGGGCCAGTTGTGTACATCTGACCATGTTGCATTCTGTTCATATATGAACTACTTAAACCAGGCTTGTCCAACATTGGTAGTGTATTCCACAACATAGGTGTACATTTGCAAACACTAGCGATGTGCCCTAGTCCATGTCTAATGCTAGTTGGAGAGTGTGTTTGTCCTTCAACACACATTGCAAGTGGAGTTTGTCATGACATATGTCATGGTTAGTATACTGTGCCTCTGTCTACCTGTGACATGACAGTGATACCCAGGATAAAGCTACCATCTCCCATCCACTCATCAAGATTCCTATTGAGGAAAATTGATAAGTGACTCTATGGGTAGCCTGTACTGGGAGTTCACTCATGGGTGGGGGTGGCTTCTGTGTTATGGATCATGCAGTACAGCTTGTCCTATGTAAGTCAGTACTGGGGTTCAGGTCTCTCATGTGCATAGCTCACTGCCATTCAGATTGTACAAGGTGCAGCATGTTTATTGATACCAGCAACACAGGCAACACATGGCATCTGTGCAAGCTCTTTGATACTCCTGGTGAGGTACTGTTGGGGACTTTACGGTTGATGGAGGTGTCTGCTGAGGTACATCCCACAGGGGCCATTGTAGTGAATTGTACTGCTGATGAAGGATGACTGCAGAGCCACAATGACCTCCCCTTATCTAGATCTGACAACCTTCATGATTAGGTGGGTATATGGTATGTTTCTGTAAACACTACAGCACCTGTTTGTCCAATACAGGATATCTATCACTTGTGTCCCCAGGTCTCTCATTACATGTTAACTATGTAATGGGTTAACACCTATGTGGTAATTGGTGGGCACTTACTGTATATCCACAGGGGTTGACTATACACTTTTCTGCAATTAGCTTGCTGACATGGCTATGGCACCAGTTGTCTGTTTCTATGTGGCCCTTTTGTGGGATGCTTGTGTCAGCTGGTGGATCATATATGGTGAGCAGTTTGTAGTCCTCTGCAAACATGGTCAGACACAGTCCTTCCATGTTTGCCTGTACCTATGGGACATATATACCAGACGAGGGAGATCCCAGGACCAAGCCTTGTGGGATGCCAGTTATATCTGGTTTGTAGTCTGACATGGCTGCAGCATGTCTGACCATGTCTGTTCTGTCCTTGGTCTGGTTTGCAACCTCTCTACTGACATAGGGGTTTATATTTAAGCTGGTGAGCTTATCTATAATGAACACGTAGGGTATTGTATAGAAGCCTATGCAAGGTCCAGCTACGCTGAGTGGACCACATTGCCCTCATCAATGACCTTAATGACTGTTTCAATTGAGTCAAACATGTTTAGGGGCAGGATCTGCACTTAAGAAAGCCACACTGGGTAGGGTCCGGTGTCAGTAGGTCCCCAATATCTTTATGTCTGTGGTACATGCTGATCCTTTCCATAGCTGTGCAGACCGAGCTTCTCAGGATTCTGGGGTAGTAGTTTTCAGTATCCATTCAGGCAACACCTTTGTTGAGAAGGACCACTGTTGTTGTACACTGCTCTTTGGGTACATATTCTGTGATAAGGCTGACATTGAGCAGTAGTGTGATTTGGCATTCCATTCATCTTGGAGTCCATGTTGGACTCAGCCCAGCACACCATCTCATACCATTGCTGCTGTGTGTTTTGCTTTGTAGATGCTGGCTGTTACCTCAGCATCTGCAATGTCAGGGGGCCAGCAGTCTGCTGGGATAGATATTCTGCATTCTGGGGGGGGGGGGGGTTGCACTGCACCTGTCAGGATGTATGTTGGCAATATGTGTGTGTGTTTGTGACATTTGTGTGATTCAGAGCATATCTGTGAATTCCCAACACGGTTCCTACCATCAGTTGTTCATAGGTTCATAGGTTCATACTAGGCTATCTGCCCGAGGGCATTTACAAGCCTATCCCATAGTTTTGTGGCTTACGCCACCCCTTTAGTATGGGGAACTATACCCATTATTTTGCTGTGCCTCTGTTGAGCAGTGACACTGAGGTAATCCCTGGGGTATATCTGCGATCTCCCATCCATTGGTCAAGATTTCTCTTGAACAAGGCCAGCGAGGTGCTCTGCCTCACATATACGATTTTATTCCACAGCATAGGAGTCTTTGGGTGATGAATCTATCCCTCCAGCACGTCCTATTAATAGCCGTGTCGAGGTTTAAGTCTCCGCCTTGTGGCTCTGGATCTAGATTTTTTGAGGTGAAGCATATTCATCAAATCTGGGTTTGACATGGCCTTGTATGTTAGGCAAGGTCACCTCTGAGCAAGCGGTAAGCGACTGAATAGAGCTGGAGTTCTTTCAGTCGGGCAGCATAGGACAGATGTTTGAGACCCTTTATCCTTTTGGTGAGGAACTTTGTGGCCTCTCCAGCTGCTGCAAGTGTCGGGTGAGATACATTCCGAATGGGGCATTGTACTCAATCATTGGTCTGATGAGTGATGAGTATAGGGAGACTATGACCTCCCTTGATCTAGATGAGAATCCCTTCATGATAAGGTGGGCAATGTAGAAGGTCTTCCTAACTACTTTAGCTACATGGGTGTCGAATGACAGACTACTATCAACCTGGGTCCCCAGGTCCCTGATAACTTCTTCTGTACTCAGTGGATTGCCACCTATTTGGTAGCTAGGGGTAACCTTGTTTTTCGAAGGGTATGACTATGCATTTTTGGCATTTAACTTTAGGCCATGGCTCTGGCACCAGTTATCCGTTCTGTGAGACCCTTCTGAAGGATATCTGTGTCAGATGTGTTTTCTACTATGGCGCCAGTTTGCAGTCATCTGCAAACTTTGTCAGCCATAACCCTCCTGTGTTTGCTTGTACCGGAAAGTAGATGCCAAACAAGAGTGGGCCAGGACTGAGCCCTGTGGTACACCACTTGTGACAGGCTTTGAGTCTGACATGGCGCCAGCAACTCTGACCCTGTGGGTTCTGTCACTCAGCCAGTTTGCAACCCATCTTGTGATGTATGGGTTAACATTTAAGCTGATGAGTTTTTCAATGATACCCGAGTGGGGTATTGTATCAAGGCCTTCGCCAGATCGAGGTAGGCTGTATGGACTGCCTTTCCCTCATCAATGGCTTTGGTGACTGTTTGAAAAGTCAACCAAGTTTAGAAGGCATGATCTGCCTTTGACAAAGCCAAACTGGGATGGATCCAAAGTCTGCAAATTCCTATGTCTTTATTTATGAGGTCCATTATGATCCTCTCCATGGCTTTGCAGATAAGACTTGTCAAGCTAATGGGCGGTAATTTCCAGGGTCGGTGGAGGCACCGCCTTTGTGAAGTGGGACCACAGTTGCAGTGCACCACTCCTGGGTACGTATCCAGAGGTAAGACTATGATTAAACAGCTGTCCTAGCTGTGGGTTTAATTCCGTTGAGTTCGTGGAGCACACAGCCGGGACACCATCAGGTCCCATGGATGCTGTGTTTTTGCTTTGGAGAGCAGTTCTCACTTGGGCGTTGGAGATGTTTGGGGGGCTGCAATCGCTTGGTATAGATATCTCTCCTTTTGGGGGGGGGGGGGGAGTTTGCACTGAACCTGTCAGCCAGTATGTTGGCAATGTCTGTAGGATCAGTAATCTTCACATCATTTTGAACTAGTTCTGAGCATATCTGGGAGTTTCCTCCCAGGTTTCTAACATAGCTAAAGAAGGCCTTATGATTGTCTTTTGAGTCTTTAGCTATTTTTCTCTCAAAATTTGCTTTGGATGATTTTATGAGAGCTCTTAGTTTTTTACTTATAGTGATCAAGGGTGTCTTACCTTTTAAGGATTTTGCTCTATCTTGTAGTAGCTTCCTCCTTTTGTTGTAGAGTTTGTTTATGGCTGGGGTCCACCAGAGTGGACGCTTGCCTCTGGTACAAAGAGTCCTTCTTGTGCTCGGGATTCCCTTATCCATGCAGTCCTGCAGGTGCTGGTAGAAGGCATTTGTAAGTGGTTCAGCGGCTTGAGTACTGTTTTCCCTCGGCTCGCGGGGCTTAAAGGAGACCACACTAGTCTTTAGAAGTGTGAAGTCGGCTTCGAGAAGTTCTTTACTGTGGTCTTTTTATTTCAGGTGGGGGTGGGATGAGGACCTCCAGCGAGATTAGTTGTGATCTGATCTCACCAGTGAGGGGTATACTTCCAGTGTTGAACATTGTGCTCCCATGTTCGTGATGATGAGATCAAGTATGTTTTCTCCTCTTGTGGGGATGGTGACTAGTTGTTCCATGGCATTTGAGTTTATGAATTCCAGGAACTTTTGGGCTAGGGTGTTTGGGCTTGAGTAGTGTTCCCAGTCTATATTAGGGTAATTGAAGTCACCTAGTATGATGGTGTTTGGTGATACATTTATCCTCTCTAGTGTTTTCAGGAAGGCCATGTGAGGTTCCTGAGTTTGTGAGGGTGGCCTGTAACATGCTACAATTTGCAGAGCAGTCTTTCCTATGGTTAATTGCACCTGGATGGTCTCCGATGCATCGTGCGTTGCCACCAGTCTTGAGGTGTGGGTGTCTTTGATGAATATGGATACCCCTCCTTTCTTGGTATTGTCCGCATTTTGGGGCGGAGCATGATAAGAGGTAAAACCTGATAGTGCTGGGGTGCTCTCAGGAGCCTTGAACCAGGTTTCTGTCACTGCACAGACATCGATGTTCTCCATACTGAGAAGGGCCTCGAGTGCGTGCATTTTGAGATTTAGACTTCTGGCATTGAGCAGCATTACCCTTAGTTTTTTCCTTTTTTGTGTTCTAGGGTGGTAGGTTTAGAATTTGAGCCTTGCCTAAAAGACACTATGGGGGTGGCAAGAGCCTTTGCCAATATCCGGAATCCCAGGGGTGACAGGTGCAAGCCATCCCTTACGAAGCAGCGTGGCTTGTCCAGCATGTCATCCCAGGCAGACAGACATTGGATCCCCTTTGAATGACACCAGAGTTTAAGCCAATTGTTAAAGCTGATCATCTTATCTCTGTATTGTGGCATCATTCTTGGTGAAGGTAGGATACTGCTCAAGGTCAGGGTCATACCTGCCTGGGCTACATAATCAGAGAGCTCCTCAATGTCTCTTTTCATGTAGTCCAGGAGGTGCGTCTCAGGTCGTTTACACCAGCGTGGACAATGACTGAGTCATATTTGTACCTGCTGTTGAGAGACCTGAGTGCTTGCGTTATGTGGCGGATTCTAGCACCCGACAGGCAGCTTACTGTGACCTTCTCCTTACTCAGTCTGGTGGCGGGGCGTCAGTGTGTCTGACTATGGAGTCACCAATGACTAGTGTGTCTGGCATTGTGTTTGGCCTTAAGGGCTGTGACTGTTTGACACTCTGACTGTGAGGTCTATGTGTTGCAGGTGTTGTGTTCTGAGGTGGTGGTTGTTTGGGTGTCTGCTTTGGTGGCCTCTGCTGTTTTGGTAGATTTTTGATCAGAGCCGAGTATGTCTTTGTGTGTTTATGTGTATGATTTGAGGTTGTGATGGTACTATGTGAGACTGGGTCTATAGTGTGTGTGGTAACCTTCTCCTCCTGACTGGTCTTGCCAGTCCTATGTTGAGAGAGCTCAGCCTCCAGTTTGGCCGTATAGTTGCATCTCGCATGTATTTGTGTTTTGTGGGAGGAGGAGAGGGTTGTCTGTGTACATGAGGCAATTGTAACATTGCCTCAATATTCCCAGGTTCACCAGCTGAGCAGGAGAGGACACTAGCAACTGATCCCTCGACATGCTAGAAGGACTAGACAAAAAAACTTTAAAAGAGATTCGGGGACGTGGTGACGAGAAATGGGGTTTGCCTTTTGGGGTGCTATCTATAAGAGTGCCGTATCAAGGTAATAAGTACTGTAGGAGCAAGTGCTAGGTTTAACAGAGAAAAGTCTACTTGGAGTCAAGTAGAGATGATCTTTTTAGGTATTAGAGAAAGTGCTAGTAACAGGGATGCTTAAAGGTAAGATTGAAAAGAATGCACTCTGCAGTGTGCACTAGAGAAGTTAGATATGAAAGTAGGTAACTTGAGTTTTACCTGTTTAAAAGTTAAGGTTTAGTGGAGTTACTATTTTTAAAACAGCAAGATGGACTGAAAGGGGTGGTTACTTTTGTATTTTGGTACTATGAAATACTGTAGGATGGCCAATAAATTTAAATAATTGAAGGGTGGGATTTCAAAAGTGATGGTTTTGTGATTACTCACATAAGCCAGTGAAAGTAGAGAGAAATGAGATATATGGTCAGATTAACATAAGAGGGGCAACTAGAAAGACAGTGGTATTTAACAAGACAACTTAAATGGGTGGGAGGGAAGGGAAAATTCTGCCTGACTCAGAACAGAGAGCTGTGGTCTCTTTTGAAGTTTTAATATGCTGTTAAACAGAATGCAAGCAAAACACAAGGTAAAGAAAACAAACTACAGTATTCAAAATATAGAAAGGCAATACAGAAATACAAAAATAACAGCAAACTAACCTTTCCTTCACAGCAAAGTGTAGCAGAGTCTGGATGAGCCTTTCTGGTAAAGCTCTGAAATGTTTTAGTTTACTCCTTAAATAGAAATTTTAGTTCCTAGCTCCACCCCTCTGTTAACAAGTGATTAACCTTAAGTGACCTTTTCTGTCTTATGAATGAGTCCTTAATTAATCAGTTCTTATTTCTGCCTGACTCAGAACAGAGAGCTGTGGTCTCTTTTGAAGTTTTAATATGCTGTTAAACAGAATGCAAGCAAAACACAAGGTAAAGAAAACAAACTACGGTATTCAAAATATAGAAAGGCAATACAGAAATACAAAAAATAACAGCAAACTAACCTTTCCTTCACAGCAAAGTGTAGCAGAGTCTGGATGAGCCTTTCTGGTAAAGCTCTGAAATGTTTTAGTTTACTCCTTAAATAGAAATTTTAGTTCCTAGCTCCACCCCCTCTGTTAACAAGTGATTAACCTTAAGTGACCTTTTCTGTCTTATGAATGAGTCCTTAATTAATCAGTTCTTATTTCTGCCTGACTCAGAATAGAGAGAGCTGTGGTCTCTTTTGAAGTTTTAATATGCTGTTAAACAGAATGCAAGCAAAACACAAGGTAAAGAAAACAAACTACAGTATTCAAAATATAGAAAGGCAATACAGAAATACAAAAAATAACAGCAAACTAACCTTTCCTTCACAGCAAAGTGTAGCAGAGTCTGGATGAGCCTTTCTTGTGAAAGCCTTGGGATTATCCTTAGTGTCCTGTACAATTTGTATCTTCATAGGTTCATAGGTTCATACTAGGCTATCCAACCTAGGGCATTTGTTAGCCTAGCCAGAGTGTGTGTGGCTTTTGCCACCCCTTGCTATGTGAATATTATGGCCATTTATGATTTGCTTTGCTGTGCCTCTGTCTGGACATGACACAGTGAAGACCCCCAGTGTAACTCTACAATCATCCATCCACTTGGCAAGATTCCTGTTGAAGAGTGTCAGTAAGGGGCTCTGCCTAACATGGAGTGGGATTCTGGTCCAGGGTATGGGGAGCCTCTGGATTATGTATCTGTCCCACCAGCACATCCTATTTCATTATTTGTTGAGGTTGACATCTCTCACTCTCACAGCTCCAATGGCTTTGAGTTTTCTGGGGTGGAGCATGTCCATTACTCCTGTGTTGGGCATGGCCTTCTACAACAGGCATGCAATGCCTCTGTGTAGGCAGTATGTGACTGCATTCAGCTGGGGTGTCTACAGCTAGGCAGCATATGACATATATTTGAGACCCTTTATCCTCTTGGTGAGGTACCTTTGAGGTCTTTCTAACTGCTGCAGGTGTCAGGTAAGGTACATCCCATATGAGGCATTGTACTAGATTATGGGTGTGATAAGAGAACAGTATAGGGGCACAATGACCTCTGTTGACGTAGATGTGAATCCTTTCCTGATACGGTGTCAAATGTAGACAGTCTTCCTAGCCACATTGGCAATGTGAGTGTCACATAACAGGTTACTGTCCACTTGTGTCCCTAGGTCCCTGATTACTCCTTCCATACATAATGGTTTACCACCTATGTGGTAATTTGTGGTACCTTGTTTGGTATTTGGTGGGACATTCATACTGTCCAGTGTCTTCAGGATGGCTGGGAGGGGTTCCTGTGTGTGAGAGTGTGGTCTGTAGCATGCTACAGACTGTACAGCAGTCTTGCCTACAGTTAGTTGCACATGGGTGGACTCCAATGCCTTGTGCATTGTCAGTTACCTGGACGTATGGGTGTCTGTGCTGAATATGGATACTCACCCTCCTTTTATGTTTTGTTCCAGGTTTTGGGGCCATGAAACATGATATGTGGTATAACCTGGTAGTGCTGGTGTGCTGTCAGGAGACTTGCAGCAGGTTTCTGTCACTGCACAGACATCGATGTTCTCCATACTGGGGATGGCCTTGGGAGCATGCATATTGGGGTTTACACATCTGGCATTGGTCAGCATTACCCTTATGTTTCTTTCCACTTATGTTTTCTAGGGTGGTGGGTTAGTCTTTTCAGCCTTGCCTACAAAAGGCTCTATGGAGGTGGCAAAGGCCTTATCCAATATCCAGACGCCCAGGGGTAACAGATGCAAGCCATCCCAAGAACAGCTGTGTGGCTTGTCAAGCATGACATCCCAAGCAGACAGACATTGGATCCCCTTGGAATGACACCAGTAAGTGTGCCACTTGCTATGACTGATCATTCCTTGTTTGTACTGTGGCATTATTCTTGGTAAGGGTAGGATGCTGCAAACGGTGAGTGTCATACCGGCCTGGACTACATAATCAGAGAGCTCATCTATGTCTCTTTTCATGTAGTCTAGGGAGGTACATCTCAGGTCATTCACACCAGCATGGACTATGACTGCATCATATTTCTACTTGCTTTGGAGTGACCTGCATACTTCTGTTATGTGGCGTATTGTGGCAGCCTACAGGCAGCTTACTGTACCCTTCACTTGTTCAGTCTGGTGTGCGGGACAGCAGTGTGTCTGACTATGGAGTCACCTATTACAACTGTATCAGGCATGTTGTTTCTCCTTCTGGCCTGTGACTGTTTGGCACACCAGCTTTGTGTACTATGTGTTGCATGTGCTATGTTTGGAGGTTGTTTGATTGGGTGTCTGCTTTAGAGGCCTCTGTTGGTGTGCTGTGTTTGTAATTTGTGCCTCTGGGAATGTTTTTCTGTGTTTATGTCTTTGGTTTGCAGTTGTGATAGGTCTATGTGGGACTGTGTTTGTGGTGTGTGTGGTTACCTTCTCCTCCTGACTAGTTTTGGGAGTACTGAGTTGAGGGAGCTCAGCCTCCAGTTTGGATAGATGGTTGCATCTCTCACATATATTTGTATTTCTTGGGTGGAGTTGGGGGTTATCTGTGTACTTGGGGCAGGTGTAACATTGCCTCAGGATTCACAGATTCAACTTGTTGTGGCTGGCCTTAGTGGATTGTATGTGTGGACATATTTTATTTTATTGCCATACTACTGATCAGTGATTACTTCATTGTTTATGTTTGCTCTGTCATGTAGTAGCTTCCTCATTCTCTTTCATGGTTTGGTTATGGCTGGTGTCCACCATGCCAGATGCCTGCGTGTATGACATTGTGTCTTGTTTTAATTTAGGATTGCATAATCCAAGCATTCCTGGCAGTGTTCATGGAATGGCTGTATTACAGGTTCTGAGGTGTGGCCCATATTTTGCACCTGTACAGGACCTTTAATGGATTCCACATCAGTTTGGAGGAGTGCAAATATTGCTTTACACATGTTTTCCACTCTGGTTTTCTGGCCAGGGACTGTGGTCAGGATTTGTATATCCAGTGTGATTACTCTATGGTCTGGTTTTACCAGTGAGCAATACACTTCTTGTCTTGCCATCCAGTACCCATGTTGCTGATTATCTCATCCAGTATGCTTGCCCCTCTTGTGGGAGTGGTACGTTGTTCCTGGGCCTTTTGGTTTATGGATTCTATGAACTTTTGTCCTACACTGTTGGAGCTAGTATAATGCTCCCAGTCTATGTCTGGGTATTATCAGTCACCCAATATAATGTGGTTTGGAGGACTTGATATATTCATGTATTCCAGCATAGGCCAGGTGCAGTTCCTGGTGTTGGGACAGTAGTCTGTAGCAGGCTATAAACTGGGGGGGGCAGTTTTAGCCACTGTTACTTGACCATGGCTAGTCCATGCTGCTTCTTGTTGTGGTACCAACATGGGGTGTGGTTATCCTTGACAATTCTTGCTAGTCACCCTCCTTTTGTAGCTTGTTCCATGTTTTGAGGCTGTACAGCACAGTATGAGGTGTAACCTGGTAGTGTTAGGGTGCTGTTGTGAGCCTTGACTCAGTTTTCTGTTACAGCACAGATATCAACATTCTCCATACTGGGTGAGTTTAGACTGCATGCATCTTGCTGTTTCGACTTATCCCTTATCTTATTCTTATCCCTTCTGATACCTATGGAGATAGGTTTGTGTTTTGAGCCTTACCTATTCAGGGCACACTGTGGGTAACAACAGCCTTTGCCAGTATCCATACGGCCTGCACTGATAGGTGCATGCCAGTCCTAGCAGGTGGAGCATCATGTCATGCTTAGCATGTCATCCCAGACTGGCACACATTGGATCCCCTTTGACTAACTGCGATACTTCAGTCAATTATTGCACTTGATCATCTCATTGTCATATTGTGGCATGATGCTTGGTGAGGGTAGGATGTTATATAGTACATGGTGTTACATTACTTAACACATGGCATTCATGCCTCAGGTGGTGCTGCAGGGCTGCCTCTGTCGGATGCACATATTACACTTCCCTGTACATGTTTGTGAGCAGGTCATGTCATTGTAGGCATCCGTGTTATTATTTGAGTGAGTCAGAGGGGGTATCATTCCCAGGGTTCCTACTGAGCCAGTGTATGTGCTATGCATTGCCTCTTTGCCAAGGCCAGGGCATACTGGGCACGCCTCCTTCTGCCGACTGGGGCAGGCTCAGGTTGTTCCTCCTCCGAGTCACGCTCTGCCTGTGATGGCCTTGGCAATGGTGGGGGGCTGTTTGGCCCGGCCCTATGCTGGTCCTGCTGCAGCTGTTTTCGCAAGATCATATTATGTAGCATAGCACATACCATGACAATTTGGGTACATGTAGTTGGTGTGTACTGCAAGGCTCCACCAGATGTGTCCAGACACCGGAACCGTGACTTGAGCAGCCCAAACACATGCTCTATTACATTACGTGTTTGTGCGTGTGCCTCATTATGGCATTCCTGTTCAGGTGTGTGTGCGTTTCTGATGAGTGTCATCAGCCACGGCTCCAGTGCATAACCTGCATCCCCCACTAGGTGTCCATGCGGGATGTCCCCATTGGCAAATGTCTGGTACAGCTGCGTCAAATGCCAGATGTGGGAATCATGGTAGCTCCCAGGACAGCCAGCACACACATTCATTATTATGACCTGGGCATCACACACGACCTGGCAGTTGATGGAGGGGAAGCCCTTGCGGCTGATGTATGCCCTACCCCGGTCACCGGCTGGTGCTTTGATGCGTATGTGCGTGCAGTCTATTGCACCCACTACCTCAGGGTATTCCGCTATTTGCTGGAAGAGACGCATATTGCTGGCCAATACCTCACGGGCATTGGGGAAATATACATGATCACCGACATGTGCTGACATGGCATCCAGGAACTGGTGCAGTACCCTGGAAGCTGATGCCTGTGATATCCCCATCATATCACCAGTTGGTCTCTGGAAGATACCTGTTGCTAGTATTCTTAGGCCAACACATACCTTGGTTTCCACTGGGATGGGTTCCCCTCTGTTGGTTCTGTGTGTGAGGCGTGGCCTCCACAGCTCCACTATTTGCTGCAGGAGGTCTCTGTCCATTCTATAGCGCTCTACTATCTCCAGCTCATGTAACCCATGGTAGGTGACCCTGGGCCTGTACACTCTTCTCCGTCTCCTCACTGTGGGTTGTCTGGTACCATCTGCATTGTCACCACCCTCAGCAAGTCGCCTATGTCTCATTATGACAGCTATGGCAGCCCCTAACATTTCTGCTCTGAGTTCAGCTTTTTCAGTTTTCACTTCTAATAACTTACTCCTGTCTTGCAGTGTCTCTTGAGAGAAACATCCTGCACTGCTGTTTGCAGAGTTTTAAGTGCTGGGCTGGGCTACTATTCTGCCTGTGTAATTGCCTGCTTCTAATTGTTTTCACCTGCTAGCTCCAGCAGTATTCCCTGCTAGCTTCCTACTAAATCTGTTGCTTCCTTTTTCCTCTCTGTTTCCTCAGGGAGGAGCCATGTGCAAACCAGCAGAAACATGCTCACAGTGGCTTACACGCGCGCACACATGCTTACACGGTTCAGAATCTGCTTATTTGGATTAAAACACGTGCACACCCGCGCAAACAGTGTTAAACATCTCCCAACACGCTCCCACATGCTCAGTCTGCCTTACACGCGCACACACTGCCTTACTCACGCTTCATGGTGCGCACACGTGCGCATGCACGCCCAACAAGAAACTTTGGTGTAGGCAACAGTGTACACCTTCCATTTCTTGACTTTCTCATGCTTATCTAGTGGCACACCTCTTTCCATGATATCTGTCTGACATCTGTCATGTAACTCTGACCTCAAATGAACTGCATTTCTTTCTACCATTCCCCCCTGTGATGTCACCTATCTCCTACTCTGTTCCTCCCCCTTCTGTAACTCTTACACTACTCAGACTGTGCTCATTTGCTATGTGACAGTGGAATTCAGTATCCTAACACTCATTTGCATCAGATTGCCTACTAATGCTTAGTTACATCTCTTAGACTCAGCTTCCCCCCTTAGCAACCACTACACGGTGGCCATGTTGGTTTTGGTCTGCTGGTCCCTGCATTGACATTCCATGTATTGCATAAAACCCACATTTGTGGGTTTATAACCTTCGTTTTTATGTTTTATACAGTGCAGCCCGTTTGCGCGGGGCTGCGCTGGGTTTAAACATCGGCGATCGCCAAAAAAAAAAATTATATTTTTAATATATTTGCATCAGGTTACCTTGCCAATGGCCACATATTTGGCTATTGGCATGCTGCCTGACACATATGCACCCTTTATTTGGAGCTGACATGGCTCTATTACGGTTTTTGCAGAAACGTACTCAGTTGTCAACTGAGTACATTTCTGCAGCTAAAACGGCTCTTACACGGGCTGCTCTGGGCTTCCTGGATCACTAATCATCCTCATTTGCATGCTATTCGGCTGCAAGTGAGGTGATTAGCTTATCCACGCCCACTCCGTGTAAGAGACGTTTTAGTTTGTCTCTTACATGGACTTTGGGCTGTTCCTGGATCGCGAAGGCTGCATGGAGTCTTACACTACTCTTAGACTCCGTGCAAGCCTTTGTGAATCCTATTTATTCTCTTAGTTTATCCTTAATAAAAATATTGAAAAAAAGACAAGGTCACAGCAGATATGATTGAGATGTTGGGTGAGTTAGGGGAGAAATTGTGTCAGACAGTACACATAGCAGTATGGAAAGAAAATAAACATTCTAGTGCCAGTGTACATGAACAAATTGGGTATTCATGAATGTTGGCTGCAAGGTGGCATCAAACTTCTCTTGCACTTAAAGAAAATTGTTGGACAGGATGACTGATAAGTGAATAAGCAGACTAGTTGAATGTAAGCTATGAAACAGGCATTTTGGATTCAGAACAGGGTGCAACACAACAACCATACCTCTCAACTATCCAGATTTTTACAGAATGTCCAGATCTTTGCTTTATGTTTCTGGCCTGTTCCTCATAAAATTTGTGGTTTTCTGGATTTTTGTGACAGATCAGTGAGCACTGAATTCCATAAATAATGACAGGCATTTGAGATTCAGCCTTCATATCCTTCATAAAACGCATGGTAAGACAAGACCTTTTATTCTAACAACTTTCTGTGTTTATAAGGGCAATATTTAAAATGTGTCCCTATTTTTGAGGCTTTGTCCTTCCATTATTTTTGTCTTTGTCCAGATTTGTTGTGCTAAGAAATTGAGAGGTGTGCAACCAATCCAATATTTGCATAAGACTGATAGTGGAGATGAAGGTAGATATAAGAAAACACTCTAACTGGGTATTCCTAGACATGAAGAAAGCAAATTACAAGAACCCTAGAAAGCTGATTTGGGCAGCCATACAATAGTTTGAAATCCCAAAAACATTGGTAGAACTAGTGCAGGCTATCTAGAAGGATACAATGGCATGAGTAAACTGAACTCCTCTGTGAGTACTCATGCAGGCTATGTAGAGAATGACACAATGGCATGAGTACTCACATACTGGGAATCCCTCTGTGAGTACTCATGCAGTCTATGTAGAAGGGCTCTTTGTAAGCTTCTGAGCCCTCAAGCCTTTCTGTGTTGGAGGGAAGCCGTCTAGCTTATCAGTGGGAGTGGTAAGCATTAGGTAGCCTATCTACCACAAGAGGAGTGGTTCCTGGCCCAGAAATTATAGCTACTGGCTGTTTGGACAGTTTTTTTCCCATCCCTTTCAACTTTCTGGTTTAAAAGCTGCACTTGTGCTTCTTTCCAGCCTTTCCTGTAACTAGCCTATTCCAGATACAGAGTTGCTGTATCCAGGACTGTTAATAAGTTTCTGTGCCCCGCAAGCCTTTCTGTGTTGGAGGGAAGCCTTCTAGCTTATCAGTGGGAATGGTAAGCACTAGGTAGCCTATCTACCACAAGAGGAGTGGTTCTGGCCCAGAAATTGTACTTTATTGGCGGTTTGGGCAGTTTTTCCATCTCTCTCAACTTTTTGGTTTTAAAGCCCATGTTTGCACTTGATCCCCACCTTTCCTGTAACTAGTCTAGTCCAGGTACAGATTTGCTGTATCCAGGACTGTTTGTAAGCTTCTGAACACCCCCAAACCTTTGTGTTGGATTGGAGCATTCTAGCTTATCAGTGGGAGTGGTAAGTACTAGGTAGCCTGTCTACCACAAGAGGAGTAGTTCATGGCCCAGGAATTGTAGTTTATTGATCATTTGGGAAGCTGTCCATCTCTTTCAACTTTCTGGTTTAAAAGACCACATCTGCGCTTGTTTTCCATTGTTCCTGTAACTAACTTACCGAAAAGCACTAGAAAGCTTTAAGCTGATATAAGCCTTCTAGCTTAAAAGAGAGTCTTTGGAGTGATTAAGTATCAGGTTTCTGTATTATCTTGCTGTACTTAACTGTTTTCCACCTAAACGCTGATTTTCCAGCATTTATTTTGATTTAAAAGCTTGTTTTTTTCACATATTATACTTATTTGACTGCCTGCACTTTTAAAAGTAATTTTTTGTTTAAATAATTTGTTTAACTGTTGTAGGCTACACACTAAAGTATGATAGACTTTTCTGATCACTTGTAATCGTTTAAAGCTGTTTTAAGTGTACTTTTTATTGTTTTTACCTTTTCTTTTCAAAAACAAAAAAACAAAAAAAAAAAACATTCCTTGTTTCCCACCCTTCTAGGCTAGTATAGTCCAGTTTTCAGGCTAGTGCTGAATTTAGGGTTGTGTTACAAGTTTCTGAGTTGCCCATACCTTACTTGGATAGAGGGAAGTTTCTATGTTCACCTGTGAGAGAGGGGAATTTTGAGCAGCTATCTGTCCCTGGAGGAGTGGTTCCAGCTCAGAAGTTAGTAGTTTAAAAACTGTGTTTGCACAGTTTTGCACACCAGGCAGCACTGGTTAGCTACGATTAAATTATTCCCGGCTCCACTAAGTCTCCTCTTCAGTTTTTCCCTTGAAACTAGTCTCACAACCTAAGCACTCAAAAAACATCCTACAGTCCAGCACTTGCTCAGACCTAATATCAAGCACTAATATGCCCTGACACTTGATTGCCCAACAGGTCAAGGCTCTTTATCCACCCCTCACCAACCAAGTGACCAAGCAGCTCACCCTACTATTCAGGCATGATGAAAGGGCAACTTCAGGTGTACTCTCCAGTCCAGCTGGTGAACCTGGGTATCCTGAGGCAATGTTACAACTGCCTCATGTACACAGACAACCCTCTCCTCCTACCACAAAACACTAACATATGCGACAGATGCAATTATACAGCCAAGCTGGAGGCTAAGGTCTCTCCACCCAAGACTGGAACAGACAGTCATGAGGAGAAGGTTAACACTTGCACCACACCTCCCTGCCTCACATAGACCTACTAAACCAGCACTGGCAAAAAATACACATAAATACACTAAATCATACTCGGAAGCTCTAAATAAAAACCTGCAAAAGCATCTGAGAGCTCCAAAGTAGACAACCAAAAAAACCTGCACCTCCCGTCACAAACCAGACAACACATAAAACACAAAATCAATGTGCAGCACAATCACAGCCCTTAAGGCAAAATAGCATACCTAACACACTAGTAATAGGTGACTTTATAGTCAGGCACACTGACATCCCACTCACTAGGCTGGACAAGCAGAAGGTTACTGTTAGCTGCCTGTCGGGTGCCAGAATCCGCCATAAAACACAACCACTCAGGTCACTCCAGAACAAGTACAGATATGACTCTGTCATTGTTCATGTTGGTGTGAATGGCCTGAGATGTACCTCCCTGGACTACATGAAAAGAGACATGGAAGAGCTCTCTGATCATGTAGCCCAGGCGGGTATGACCCTGGCCCTGAGTAGCATCCTGCCCTCACCAAGAATGATACCTTAGTATAAAGAAAAAATGATCAATTTCAACATTTGGCTAAACTTCTGGTGTCATTCAAAGGGGATCCAGTGTCTGTCAGCCTTGGAAGGCATGCTCGACAAGCTGCTTTGCTTCACAAGAGACGGCTTGCATCTGTCACCCCTAGGCTTTCGAATACTGGCCAAGGCTCTTGCTACCCTCATAGTGCCTTTTTAAGGCAAGCCTCAAAAGTCAAACCCACCTCCATAAACAGCACAAATAAAAAAATGAGGGTTATTCTACTCAGTGCCAGGAGTTTGAATCTCAAAATGCATGTGTTCGAAGCACTCCTAAGTATGGAGAATGTCGACATCTGTGCAGGAACTGAAACCTGGTTCAAGGCTCCAGAGAGCACTCCAGCACTACCAGGCTACAGCTCATACCACATATTTTGGCCACAGAATATGGACTGAAATGCAAAAGGAGGGGGTGTATCCATATTCATCAAGGATACCTACACCTCCAGGTTAGTGGCGCAGCATGATACCTCTGAGATCATCCATGTGCAACTAACATCGGGCAAATCTGCAATGCAAATTGTGGCCTGCTAAAGATCAACCTCCATGACCCAGCACCACCACACTGCCTTTCTGGAGACACTGGAAAACATGAAGGTCCTACCGAACACCCTGATATTGGGTGATTTCAAGTACCCTACCATTAACTGGGAAAACTACTTGAGTATAAATTCCCAGGCTCAACGCTTCCTGGAATTTATCCACTCAAATGTCCTGGATAAGCTGGTAAACTCCCCTACCAGAGGTGAAAACATATTTGACCTGGTCATCACCAACATGGGCGGCAGGTGTTCAGCACCGGAGGTCAACCTGTCACTGGTTAGATCAGACCATAAACTAATCACTCTGGATAGCCACACCCCACCACCACCCCAACCAAGGAAACCACAGTGAAAAACTTTTCTAAATCAATCTTCACCTTACTTAAGACAGAGGTGGTAAGATTCACAGCCCCCACACTAAAGGATAATGCTGCCCAAGATGCAAAATCCTTTACAAATGCACTCTATGAGCACCTACAAGGATGCATGGATCATGCCATCCCTAGCAAAACCAAGACTTACTCCTCTAAGAGAAGGAAACCAGTCTGGTGGACCCCTGCCATAAACAGGTTATACAATAAAAGGGGGAAACTAGTTCAGAAAAAAAGCAAATCTCAAGAAGGAAAGACATCCCTGATCAGTATCAGTAAGAAAATAAGGTCCTTCATAAAATTATCCAAGGCTAACTTCGAAAGAAAAATAGCCAAGGATTCCAAAGATAACCACTAAGCCTTCTTTAGCTATGTCAAGAATCTAAGTGGCAACTCACAGATATGCTCTGAGCTAGTGCAAAATAGCACAAAATATATTGAACCTACTGATATTGCCAACATCCTGGCAGATAGATTCAGTGCAAACTTCACCCCCCTCTCACTTCCAAAAGGGCCCACAACAATACCGGAAAAGTGTAGTGTCCCAGAAATCACAGACGCACAGGTGAAAACAGCCCTTTCAAAAGCCAAAAACACAGCGTCAATAGGGCCAGATGGTGTCCCAGGATGCGTCTTACATGAACTATAGAACAAACTAACCCCCCACCTAAACATGCTGTTCAACCACAGCCTGTACACAGGCTACGTGCCCACTGAATGGCGCACAGCAACAGTTATTCCTCTCTACAAAGGAGGGGCCACAACTGACTATGGTAACTATTGCCCCATAAGCCTGACTAGCCTGGTCTGCAAGGCTATGGAGTGCATCATCATGGAACTCATTAACAAAGGCATTGGGAACCTCCAAACACTTGACCCACCCCAGTTAGGCTTTGTTAAGGGCAGATCATGCCTACTAAACCTGGTTGAGTTCTTTGAGACAGTCATCAAGGCCATAGATGAGGGAAAGCTGGTTCACACAGCCTACCTTGACCTCGCCAAGAAGTTTGACACCATTCCTCACTCAGGTGTTATGGAAAAATTCACCAGCCTGAACATAAACCCCTATGTCACAAGATGGGGTTGCCAACTGGCTTACAGACAGAACTCACGTGGTAAGACTAACAGGCTCCAGGTCCAACTCTAAACCAGTCATAAGTGGTGTCCCACAAGGCTCGGTCCTGGGACCCCTACTGTTCGGCATATACTTCTCAGAAGTACGGGCAAATACAGGAGGACTATAGCTAACAAAGTTCACCTATGACTGCAAACTGGGAGCCATAATTGACTCTCCGGCTGACACGGACATCCTCCAAAAATGCCTTACTGAGACGGACACCTGGTGTCAAAGTCATGGCCTCAAGCTAAATGACAAAAAATGCATAGTCATCCCATTTGGGAAAAACAAAACACCCATGAATTACCACATAGGTGGCAGCCCCCTTAATACAGAAGAGGTAATAAGAGGCCTGGGGACCCAGGTAGATAGTAATCTTTCCTTTGACAATCATATTGCCAAGGTAGTTAGGAAATCCTTCCATGTGGCCCATCTAATTACTAAAGGGTTTGCATCTAGAAATAAAGAGGTTATAGTGCCCTTCTACTCGTCACTCATCAGACCCATCATAGAGTACAATGCTCCATTTGGGATGTACCTCACAAGCACTTCCAACAGCTGGAATGACCACAAAAGTACCTCACCAAGTGGATTACTGGCCTCAAACATATGTCCTATGCAGACCGACTGAAAAAACTCTGGCTGTACTCAGTGGCATATCACTTACTCAGAGGTGATCTCTGCCTGACTTACAAAGCCACGTCCAACTCAGAATTGATGGACGTGCTCCACCTAAAGAAATCTAAGTCACTGTGAGCCATACGCTCTAGTTAGCTAAACCTTGCCACAACAATAAATAGAACATGCTGGAGGGATAGATTCCTGTCACAGAGACTCCCCATGCTTTGGAACAAAATTCCTATCTACATTAGGCAGAGCCCCTCACTAACACTCTTCAAGAGAAACCTTGACGAGTGGATGGGTAACAGAAAATACACCCCTGGGATCACTTCATTGGCTCTTCTTGACAGAGGCTCAGTTAATTAATCAATGAGGCAGTGAAAGCTGACACACTCTGGCTAGGCTTATAAATGCCCTCGGGCAGATAGCCTAGTAACTACCTATGAACCTATACAATGGCATGAGTGCTCACATACTGGGAACACCTCTGTGAGTACTCATGCAGGCTGTGTAGAAGGATACAATGGCATGTGCTCACATTCTGTAAAGCCCTCTTTGAGCACTCATGCAGGCTACGTAGAAGGATACAATGGCATGAGTACTCATAGACTGGGAACCCGTGTAAAAGTATTCATGCAGGCTATGTAGAAAGATACAATGGCATGAGTACTCACACACTGGGAACCCCTCTGTGAGTACTAATTCAGGTTATGTAGAAAGATACAATGGGATGAGTATTCACACACTGGGGACCCCTCTGTGAGTACTCGTCCAGGCTATGTGGAAGGATACAATGGCATGAGTACTCACACACTGGGAACCCCTCTGTAAGTACTAATTCAGGCTATGTAGAAAGATACAATGGCATGAGTACTCACACACTGAGAACCCCTCTGTGAGTACTCATGCAGGTTATGTAGACGGATACAATGGCAAATGTACTCACATACTAGGAACCCCTCTGTGAGTACTCATGAATGGGGATTCATTACGGATCAGCTTTGAGCCCACTACTGCTCATACAGGTGATTGATTACATTAGCAGACAGGTAAGAGGAGACAGATAAGCAAAGATGCTATATGAAGATGATGTGGCTTTACAAGCAGACTCAGAAGAGACGCTTCAGCATATGATAGGAGAATAGAATGCAAAACTGAAAACACAAAGGATAAAACTGGGTTCAGACAACACATTTGTAATGATATCATTTGGGAGAATCAGAAAAGGCTGAAAACTGAGATGAAGGAAAAATAATATAACAGGATAACAGCTTCAGGTGTCTAGGATGGGATGACTAAGGAGAAGAGAAGTCTGAATGAGGAGGTCAGTGCTAGAAACAGAAGGTCAGAGATCGTCAGGGGTCATGTGTGACACAGCAATGGCAGAAAAGTGTAAAAGTAAGGTGTACAAAACAGTGATATGAACAGTGCTACTATATGGTACAAAACCTGAGTAGTGAAGGCAGAGCATTTGTGGAAGCGAGAGGAGATGGAGATGAAGTGCATGACACCAATGCATACATACATACATAAAATATTTCAGGCGTGGACAATAATGCCCTTCTAGCCTGCCAATTCCCATAATAGGTGTCCAAGTTGTTCTTAAAAATAACTGCAGTGGTGCTAGCTTTATTATAATTTGGTAGTATTTTATGCATCAGCTACTCTTGTCAGAGAACCAATTAGTACGTCTATCATTTCTATATAATCTCCAACATTGGCTGCCTGATGATTTTCTTCTACACTTTGATTACCCCAAACAGTCCCAAAGTAGTTGACTCTACATGCCCTATACACTGGAATAAACTCTCATATAAAATATTGGTAAAATATACTGTATAACTTCAGATATTTTAATCTTTCATAATAACTTACATTTTCACATCCATGGATGCCATTGGTATATTTCTGATGTACTCTTTCCAATTTACTCATGCTTGTTTTATTCTACAGTTTCTATGTTATTATTCCATATGCTTGTTTGGATCTGATATAACTTGCAAACAATGACTGCATGACTTCTTATTTGCTAGACTTTATAAATAGTTTTGTACAGCCTATAATTTTATAACTATCCTTAAACAATTGGTTGATATGATCAGTAAAATCCAAAGCAAGATTTACCCATATGCCCAGGTCCTTAACTGAATCTACAGTTTCAAACCCTGTGTGCTGTATTAAATGTTTGCCCTCCAGTCTATGTCTCCCAGACCTCATATGCCTACTTTTAGATGTGTTCATCAGCATATTATTCTCCTGTGTCCAAATGGTCAGTATGTCAAGTTCTTTTGCAGACATGCACTATCTTTATCAGATGTAAGCAATATACCCATTTTCACATCAGATGATGAAAATATATATAAAAGATAACTTGAACAAATATGGACCCAGGACAGAACCCTTGAGACACCCTCACTGTAACCTAAACTTTCATTTGTCCAATTGCTGTATGATACCTGCCATATCCCATTTGTAATCATTGAAGTTATCCATCTTATAAAAATCATGCCAATACCTAGTTGTCCTAATTTATTGATTGCTGTTTTGTGTATGACCCTATCAAAAACTGAAGTTAAGTCTATATACATTACATCAGAACACACTATTTCTTTTATAGCTGTTATTACATTACCATTACAGCTGGTTATAGATCTATTTTCAACATATGCATGTTGCTATATGGTTTCAAGTCCCGCAGTATTTCCAATTCTGACAATAAAAAGAAAGTAGACTCATGGATCTGTGTGACTCTGGGTTTGTTCTTCTTCCCATTTCCTTTAAAGATAGGTTTAACAAGTCCATGTCTCCAACTTTGTGGAATCTCCCCATTCTTAAATGATCTAAAGAATAACAGATATAATCGTACTGTAAGTTCATACTGAAGTGTTCTTAGGTCATTATATTAATTCTGTCTCCCAGTGTTTTGTTTTGGTCCAGTTTTCATAGTTATTTTTTGATATGATATAGTTTAATTTTAGTATATGGAGTTACCTGAATGCTACTATCACAATTTATCACCCCTTTTTAGGACAGAAACTGTTTTGTATAAGAGTTTGTAAACATAAGCTATAAGTTCTTGTGTTTGTGAATAACGTTTAGACTCAACATACCATTTACTCTTACCACATCTTTTGTATCTATAAAATGGTTTCCTATTATGCTCAATATTTTATATACATTTTCTTCAAATTTTGCCTGATCTTATTTTGCATATTGCTTAATTTGTATGTTCAGTTGATTATTTCAGCTTTTAAAGTTATAGTTCAACCTCATTTTCCTTTCTTATATTTTTATGTCTCATCTTAAGTATCTTGTTCTTATAGAAATATATCCTCCTGACCTTGTGTGCCTAGATGCTGATGTTAAAGATTTTTTTTTTTTTTTGCAAACAATTTCACTTTCAAAACTTGCCACATTCCTTCTGCAATTTTTCCACTGAATACATTACTCCAGTTAAATTTACATAGTGATTCGGGGGGATTCAATAAAGCCTACACGGTCATTTTTCACCATGTGTGCACTGTGGCATGATGTGCACACTGGTGCAGAAAATTTTAGCTTCAGTAAGTGCCATGCAGAGGTGTGTGCCCCTGCACAAACAAGGTAAACAGCACAGCATGATAATGACAGATTAAGCAGCTGAATTATATGCTAATTAACCAATCTAACATGGTGGAGCTATTCAAAAGCTATAAAGTGACTGTGTAGACTCCATGTTGGTGTTCCCTGTGAATTCCAAATTTTGGAATGCAGCCATGGAATGGAGTCTACATGGACAGAATAAATTGTAAGGAACTGACCTTAACATGTGATAGCATTAGATATAGGCTGGATGCAACAAAAGGAGAATAATAATTGTAACATAATCCTTTTTTATGCCATTACACAAATGCAGCTTTTCTCCCCCACCCCCAAATGAACAGTACAATTAATGCAGACAGATAAAAGTTTAAATCTGTATGCTAATCAAAATAAGATATAAAAACCATCAGGCTATTCATAGTTACATGTCAGCATATGCAATATGTAGCTGATGAAATGCAGGCATATCATTTAAAAGTCAGAACTCCTCTGCAGATATATGCCAAAGTAATATCCTCTCCTCTGTTTTCAACACATAAACAATTTGTTTCCCCTTCAGTTTCTCTAGCTACATGGCTGCTGTCTGGTGTAGATTCAGGTCTGTCAGCATGGTGAACATACAAAAGAGGTCTGAACTCATTAGAATTGCGGAATCCCAAATCCTTGGCTCCATGTATCTGATGTAAGCATAGTGCAGGCACTCCCCTAGTGTCTGTGTTTAATGGATGGTAACTGTGAATGCTCTTATCAGGTGTGTGTGTCAGGTTAGACTTACACAGTGTTACATGTATGTCTGCCACGGTTGGAAATGCAAGCAGCACAACATTCACAGGTTCTGTTGCATTAACATCCAACCTCCTCTTCATTTGTTGGCAAATTGTATTTTCTCTGTCAGTTTTTTATTATTATTTTATTATTTTTGGCCATTGTTTGCACTATGCGGCACTTAGAGCAATCACAGGAAATGGAGGAATGAATGGAAGGTTTGGCTGTGCTTATCTTGTATTCACAGCATTGCTCAATGAGCAAAAAGGAGACCTTAAGAATGATTAGTAAATAAGAGAATGTTATGTAACTATTCCAGTATCAGCACTGTTAAAGTATGACAGTTAGTACTGAGTCTGTGGAATACACCTGCTACTTAACTGACTCTGTGGCAGCAGGTGCTAATGCAGTGATACATTCCTTTTAGGGGGCAGATGGTACTGGGTTTTAATACAGCTGTATATAATACTTTTAACTACTTTTGCATTACCATGGTTACAATTTGATACACAATGCACATCATCACGCAATAATGTGTTAATGAAAAGAAATGGAGAAGATAGGACAGTGGTGAAATGGGGAACAAGCAGGTGGAAGAACAAAAAGAAAGCAATTAAGGAATGTGCAGGAGGGAGCTAGGAAAGAACCATAGCTATCCATCTGTTCAACAGTAGAAACTGATCATATGTGCAGAATATTAGCTGAATTTGTACTGATACCTCAGGAGAGAGGGGTGACCACAACACAGTCATGTTGTATAGCCAATTGGATTGAATCAGGTGTGTCAAGATGTGTGCAAAGCGGAGAGCTATGCACAGGACTTTTTTTGTGGGACAGATGCCAATTTTTTGAGAGATACAGGAATGTTGGTTAAGGAACTTAGGTATGTCTGGGTCAGGTAAGTTGTTTAGGTGAGGAAGTAATCAGAGACAGACAATACAGACATGAAAAGACACAGGAATGGTGATGGGCACAAGAGAATGGTGGTCACCGTTGGTGGGGTGAGGGTGGGGACATCCAGAAACCATGGTCATCAAGCTGGGTGACAGTGAAAATCGAGTCCTCACCCACTGGACTGTCATCACTGTCACTCCGCTCCACCACTGACTAAAGTGCCTGATATCTGTATTTCATCCACCTGGTATTATGTAAAATGAGGGAGAGCAGCCACTCCAGCCGGTGTAGGCATGGGCTAACATTGTGGAGCACAACCTTACACATCATACCTGGCAGTTCTTCATGGGTGATAAACTCATTGCCTCTGCCACTGCTCTCAGAAGGAACCACTGGACTATCCTCCAGGGCAGGACTACCTGAGGGGCAGGTAGTACAGAGGCAGCAGAGGGGGTGCTGCCAATTTTGCTCCCAGATATGCTGGACAATGGTGCTGGAGCCAGTGGAGTGGGGGGCAGTGAGATCCTGTGGGGCAGGCCAACCACACTGTGCTGTGGAGCATTTTGTGATGTAGCACACATGGATGATATAATGACATGTAATGAAATAAAACAAAAAAAGTACAATAAGATAAAACTAAAAATAAAATAAAAAAAGAGAGCTAAGGGTTGAGGTGAGAGAAAAAAAAAGAGACAACATTAGTAACTTCATATGTGACATAAAATGCATTAATACAACTATTGGACTCTATTATCTTAACCTCTACTCTTAAGACTACCACTTCCAAACCGATGCACACTATAGTGCACATTGCAACATGTACTCCTTGCCATGTACATATATCACACATATGCTTGTTGTAGTTACAGTTTACATCAGGTCATTTATGGCACTGATATAGAGGCTTTAATGTAATTTAAATATAATTGCAGAATTAACAGTATTGTATACTTGGGAAGTATGGTATTTGAACCCACAACCGCTGACTACAATCTAATATTGCATTCTTGGTTTCTGCTACATACTAATGCATGCATACTTGCTTTTACAGTCGTTTAGATATGCAAGCTCAACTTGATACAACTCTATAAAATACCAAAACAGCTATCTTTAACTTTTAATGCTACATTAACAGTACTCTTCTGTGGTATACATACACATGCTTCCCTCATCCTCACCAATCTAGCACCATGGGTTTTCACATTGACCTCCCCTTCCTTGGCAGCTGTGGAAAAAAATAGAACAGAACAGAATACTATTATTAATACCAGTCTTGCCCATATTTAGCTTTTAAGTCTTACAATTACTCTATTTTATACTTACACATGTGAGTGATGTCCTGTGTCCTAAATTCCTCAAACCAAGCATCAAGGGTTCCCCTCTTCCTTCTTCAGAGCTCATTGTAGTGATGCTTACATTTGTCACCAGTGTGGTAGATACTGGTGGCACTGGTTACAGCATAGGACAAACTATCCCAAGCTTCTTACTTTTTCTGGGACCCATAATAGTCCTCCTGCATTAGCTTGTCACTGTGGTGTTTCACTAGGAGTCCAACAAAAATCTTGGAATCCTGGACACCCAATCTCTGAATTCTAAATCTCACACCCTCTCCAAGAAATCCTGCCATGTCTACCATGGATCAAGAGCAATGGAGAATGACAGTTTCCTACCAGTTTCAATTATCACATTTACTGGGAGTGTGCACACTCTTTCAAAATCTTGCACACCTCTTTCCATCACACAAACATGGTGCTCGTCAATGCACACCCCTGAGCCATGCATTTTCATGATGGTGAAGCAGTGAAAAATTACACAGGCAGTTGCATATGTGTGTTAGGCAAATGTTAAGGCCATACCAATCCAGAGAGCAGAAATATACTTACAGGAACATAGTACACAGAATACCCACAGTCATACATAATAACTATGATAATACCTAGATTTATAAATAAATAACTGACACAATATTAACATCTCAGCCCTGATACATATAATTTATATCATCTACATTATGTCAACACTTATAAGCGAGAGTGACTATAATGGAAGTGGAACAACACCAAAAATGTATGGAATATGTATTTGAACCCAGGACCATGTGCATGGAAGTCCTGCACTTACATCTGTTGCCACAAGAGAGTTGAAATAACAGTTGTCCATATTTTAATTCACTGATATAAACTGCAAAATCACAACAGTGAAAAAAAGTTGCACACCCTGTACTAGAATTCAGGGCCATATGCACTCCAGCCCTACACTTATACCTGCTGCCACAGTACTAGTTACATGACATCCCTTATTTTACTGTAATAATTGATAAGGTCTCAGTGTTAACCATTGTGCAACACTACTTACTGGGTTTTCATGATGCCCAATAGCATTAATTGAATGTATCTGTTGTTTTTGGCTGTTGAATTTCTGGGTGGTCCAGTTGTCCAGTTTGTGCACTGCTGTGCTATGCGGAAATGAGATAAGCACAGACAGACTTGACATTCTTTTTCTCTGGTCCCTTGTTGTGCTAAGTGGCACATCTAATTAACAGTGGTCAAAAAAAGAACAAAAAAGGGAGAAATAGTTGAAAAGAGGAAAAACAATCTGTGACATACACAGTAGAACATGTTAGTACACATGAGATATTTCTATATGGGTCAGGATTTCAACTATCACTCCAGTACACCTTCAGAAAACAGGATGGATGCTTTATCCTTCTTTGCCAAACAAACAGCTTTTCTGCAAAGGACTGATGACATTCTTCACACAACCAACTGCTACAGAATGTACACTCATATCAAACCATAAACTATTTGCACATTTATTATATTTGGATATAGTGCACTTAGTGATCACACAACCTGTTATGATTATTGCTTGCAAATATACAGTTCTGTCTTACCTTTCTGTGTTTCTTGGTCAATCGGCAGTTATCTGACCAGCACTCTGAGATATGCAGTGTGTAAGCCATTCTGCATCATTGGCCATAAAATGTGTGAGGATATTAAGTGGGAATAATATGATATGCCAACAACTGAAGGGCAGGTTGGATGTCACAAACAAGCATAGATTGCTCTTTTGGAGGTAGCAATAGTGAATTACTGTTATGCCACATACTGGGGTACACTGTTCTTTTGAGCGGGAACAAAGCTGAGTTACTGTTATGGCACAAACATAAATTGTTCTTTTGGGATGAGCAAAGGTGAGTTACTGTTATGGCACAAACAAGAATGGACTGTTCTTTTTGGGGGGAGAAAAGGTAAGTTACTGCTATGGCACAAACAAGGATATGTTGCTCTTGTTATTCTCCTTGTTTTGCATTTTACCTGTTGTTTGATCTTGTGGGGGTTGCGAAGTCAGAAACTGAAATGTGTATCATTACTTTCTAACTTCTCTCTTTAATTATTTTTCAGTACAAACATAAGGTGTTAAACTGAGGGCATGCATTGATCATCAGTACTTTTGAGAGGTAAGATGTATAAATCTTTTATGCCTGAGGACTACTACTTACTAATGGATGCATGTAAGTCAAATAAGTCTCTGCTGTCATGTGAAGGTAATTTCTGTACAAATATACCCACCTTTACCTTGCTGATTGTACCAAGTGATGAAATATAAGGATATGCCATAATATTATTAAACAATACACTCCAGGTTGACAAATTACCTTGTAAATGCAGTAGATGCCACAGTGTTAGTTCTGTTGCAAGCAGTACACAGCCAATACATGGGGAGGTAAAGGTTGTGTGAGTTGCCTGGCATCAATGTCACTACATGTATGTGAGTAAGGGGAAGGTTTTATGCCTCTAGGTGGTGAGTGAGTGTGCTATGCATTGTCTCTTAGCCAATGCAAGGGCAGATTGATCACACCTAGGTCTGCCTATACCCACAGTAGGTGGTGGTTCCCCCTCTGACTCCTCATTTGCCTGTGGCTGTATTGACCTTGGCATTGGTGGTGGGATATGTGCCCACCACAAATGCCAAGGATGGTGGGATGTGTGCCCCTCCTTGCTGATCCTGCTGCAGCTGTTTCCTCAGGATTATGTTGTGTAGCATGGCACATACTGTGAAGATTTCTGTACATGTCAGTGGATTGTACTCTAGGGCTCCCCCAGATATATCTAGGCACCGGAACTGTGACTTCAGCAGCCCAGACACATGCTCTATGGCATTTCTGGTTTGAGCATGTGCCTCATTATGGAATTCTTCTGTGGGTGTGAGTGCATTTCTGATGGTGTCATCAGCCATGGTTCCAGTGCATAGCCAGCATCTGCCAGTAAATGACCCTGTGGAATATCCCCCCCTAACAACCATCTGGTACAGTTGGGAGGTGTGCCAGATATGTGAGTCATGGTAACTGCCAGGGTTGCTAGCACAAGTTTAAGATGATTCCCTTTGCATTACACGTGACTTGACAGTTGCTAGAGTGGTAGCTCTTTCTGCTGTAGAGCCTACTCTGTGCCCCAGGTCGTGAATTGAGTGTAATCTATGACACCCAATATGTCAGTGTAGTTCACTACCCAGTAGAACTGTTGCATCTTTCTGGCCCTCTCCTCAGAACTACAGAGAAAATATATGTGCTCACTGGTATGTTGAAGCATGGCAGGCATCCAGGAAATGGTGGTGGATCCTGGATGCTGATGCCTGTGACACCCCCAGCATATCCCTGTTGGTCTCTGAAAGGTACCTGTAGCTAAGATTCTAAGGGCTGAACATACCTTAGTTTCCACTGTGATGGGTTCCCCTCCATTGGCTCTGGCTCTGAGTTGAGGGAGGCAGAGGTTGCAGAGTTCCTGTAGTGTGTCCCTGCCCACCCTGTAGTACTCTACAGATTCCATGTCATATAGGTTGTGAAAAGTTAAACAGGATCCGAACACTCTTCTCCTTCCTGGCCTAGGCCTATTGGCAGAAGCAGCACTGGCTTTAGCCTGTATCAAATACAAATGGATTAAAGCAGAAGCAGCCCATACCATTCTGTTTGAGTAGATTTTCCATTTCTGTACTCCAAAAGTTTTGAAATCCATGGGAAAAAACAACATGGAGTGTACATGGATGCTTTATAGCTTGTTGAGTAACTCCACCTTGTTGGATTGGTTGATTAACATGCAGTTCATCTGCTTATGCTGTAATTAGCATCTATGAAACACAGAGAAAGACAGATGCGATCCATTAATAATCTACACCATATAAAAAGACAAACATGTAGCTAGCCAAACTGATGGTGAGGAGAATTGTATGTGCTTTTCTTCAGAATATATCTGTACATGGGAGTACTGAACTTCAGCAGGTATGCTCCCATTCTGTCATCTACATACTGCATATACTGAAATGTATTTAAGAATAATGTGTAGCAAAGGCATTTACACTTTTATCTCTATGCATTAGCCAGGAGTGTACTGATGGCATGGGCATGTTTGTAAAGCCATTTCAGAGGTACCCATGATTGCGAATACATGAAAATGGAATGCTGTGAGATAAATATGTACAGATGTTTCAGGGACAGGTCCTTTGATAGCACTTTTAGCAGTTTAAAGATGTTTTGTTAGCAAAATGGTCTTTTGCCTGTTCTTGTGTGGGGAGGGCAAGGATGAGTTACTGTTATGGCATAAACAATAATGAACTGTTCTTTGGGGGGGGCAAAGGTGAGTTACTGTTATGGCACAAACAAGGATATGTTTCTCTTGTTTTGCATCCTGCCTGTTGTTAGTATTTCATATCTGTAGGCTGTTTATATTTCTCCAGTGGGTAATACTGACTGGCTACCTTTTCTGTTTTATCTGAAAGTAGTTATTTTAATGTTATGTTATACTTATGTGTATATTTCTTTTGTCTTTTAGGACAATCTGAGACATCCAGACAGCTCCCAGGAGAGTGCAGTACAGCATGTCCTGGATGTGGGCACAACACCTTCTGGGACAGCAAACACATCCCAGGAGAAGCTTCCAGGTAGGTTTTTGTTATATGAACAGTTGAATACTGTTGTATAGTAAAATCAATTGAAATTTGTAAATTAATTTTGTGTCACATGTCTTTTTTTGGGGAGGGGCTGAAGATTACTACAGTTATAAGCTGAGGAAGGAGTTGTCAGCCACGTTATTGTGGAAAGTAGAGTTAATGCACATATAAATGGGTGAATCTATTTCTCCCTCTGTTACTGTTAACTGTGTGATGTTGTTGCTCTTACCTCTTGCTTAACTGCTTCCAGGACTGCCTTGACTACAGTGCAAATGGTAAGCCAAATATTTGTATGTCAGTACTGCTGAACAATTTAAAGAAATATTGTAGTGTGTGATTTTGATCTCAGGCTTGTTGCGTGTATTGCTGTGCTGTCTGTAGTAGTTTGTTAGCATATATTGTACTATAGTACTGCAGGTATTAATGTATTCCTGTGTTTCTTGCTTTTTATCACAGGTGATCATCATGACAGTGGGAGAGTAGGCTCTGTGCCACCTGATGTCAGTGTATCAGCAGACTCTGATGATAATGGTAGCTGAACTGAAGCACATTCGGGGGGTGCAGAGGTAGAATCTGACACAGAGGTTGACATACCACCATCCCCTGCATTTCCATTTGATATAGCTAGTAGGCCTATGCCTACCCAGTTTACTGAGAACACAGATATTGGACAGGTGGAGGGTGAAGACTTTGATCAGGGAAGTGTGGCTGCTGTGGCTTCAATGCATGTTGAGTCTGGCCATAGCCAAAGTGTGGATGAGGCACCACACAGGAGGATTGATGGGGTGCTCAGAGGGGGCCTGCTGTCCCTACTCCACCTGGTGCAGGTGTTAATTCCCATGCCATTCAATGTATGTTTAGGGCCGCCATGGATAAACAGGCACATGTCCATAGGTGTTCCAGGCAAATGCTCAGTGTTGTGAATGTAGCACAGTGTGAGATGCTTGACTGCTTTCACTGTTTGGCAGATTCACTGGCTCGGATGAATGACATGTTGCAACAAAGGGTTTCTGTGAGAGACCAAGGGGTGTCTGTCATGGAACAAGCAGTGTCTGTGATGGAACATCTTCTGGGAGGGGAAAAGCATACTCAAGGGTGTAGGTCAGCCACATCATCTGCTGTCAGCCAATGTGGCTGTGCCTGTTCATGCTCCCATAATGATAGTACTTCCACTGTTCCATCAGTGAGTCTGCTATCCACACTCAGAAATAGCAGGCCATGAGGTCATGGTCCCAGGCATCCCCATGAAGGGAACTCATCCAGCAGACATCAGTCATGTTCAACTAGCAGAACTGCATCTGACCTTGGGCATGGAGATGCCAGTGAAACTCCTGACAGAGCCAGTTCTCGTGGTTGGGGATGACAGCGATGAACTACCACCTCTACCATGCAAAGCTCACAACTGTGCAATGGACCAAGCTGTAGAGCTAACACAGAGCCTGGCTGTGTTCATGCAGACACTCACACACCAGTTTCACCTGGAGGACCCCTAGAGACACATACACAATAATTACTCATTTTGTCTCACTGTTCATTTGTTGTTTTACCCCAGTGCTGCTTTCTTCTCCTTCTTACTCACATACTCACTGACCTTTTGTGTCAGCCTAGGCTTCCTGGCCCTCCACACAACACCCTGTGCAAGTGATGATAACTGTGTCTTATCTCTGTTTTCTATCTTTTAGATTCAGGGATAGAAAAAATATGTCTGATGCTTAGAGTGCATAGCTAATTAGTGCTTAGTATATCTTCATTTCTGTTGTTGAACTGTCATTGTACCTATAACTTTAATTGGCCTTGGAAAGTTGGATAGTCGATAGCATCAAAAACTTTATAGTGAATGCTCTCCTATTGTTGTGAAGTCTGAAACTGCAATGCACATCATTACTTTCTAACTTCTCTCTTTAATGATTTTCCAGGACAAATGCATGGTGCACATCATAAGTCATGCCATCATATTCAGATCACAGGATTATATGATAGCATTGTAGTCAAACCTCATCAGAACACTAATGGAGTGTAATGCTCTCTCTTGCAAGCACCTCAACAGAAACATGCAGCAGCCGGGGAGACCGCAGGGCTTTCTCTGCAAGATAACACAGGACCTACAAACCATGCCATGATGTATGTGGATAGATTAAAATCAATGTCACTGTAATCTGTCTGGTATAGGATGAGGTGACATCTGCCTGGCCTCCAGGCCAGTGTCTGATAATTCCCTGGTGAGATGACTGCATTTCTAAAAATCTGATGTAGCTAATGACATCAGCAGTCACTGTTGAGAATATGGTAATAATAGTGCCCTACATGCTGCGGTAAAAGGCCCTCTGTAATGTCAAGCAAAAGCATGCACACATGCACACACACACACACACTTGACTGCAATGAGAATAGAACCCCTACCTATGTACACAGGCTACAGAACACAATATATATATATATAGAACACAATCACTATGGCATAAGTCTGACTTTTGCAAGACTGCAGTAGAACTTATAGTACATGATATCAACAGCCCATGTGTGTGACAAGATGATTGCAGGCCTGTAAAAGTTTATAGCTTCATAGGTTCATACTAGGCTACTACAATAATGGCTCTAGGTTCATAGAAGGTTACTAGGCTAATGGCCCTAGGGCCTTTTCAACCCTAGCCAAGTTGTATCATTGTTCCCATGTGTACTCCATATTTGTGAATCCATGATCAGCACTGCTTGCCCCTGTCTAAGAGTGACATAGGTGAAACTCCAGAGGTAAATTTATAATTTCCCAATTAGTTGTCCAGGTTATGCTTAAATAGGGTCATTGAGGTGCTCAGTTTCACATGGATTGGCAGTTTTCTCCATAGGAGTGGCAATCTCTGGTAAGACATATCTGCTTCTCCAGCATGTCCTCTTGATGTCACAGGCTAGGTTAATGTCCCTAGAGTGGGTGAGTCTTGTTGCATTTGATTAAGGCAGGGTTTAAGACTGCTCTGTAGGCCAGCCACAAGTCTCCTCTTAGCTGTCTATATGATAAGGTACAGTGACAGGGCCTTCAGTCTGTCCATGTAGATAATGTTTTGGAATTCCCCGGATTTTCTTAGTGAGAAAACTCTGAGGTCTCTCCAGTTGCTGCACGTGTCTGATGAGGTACATGCAAAATGAAGCATTGTATTCTATTATTGGTCTGATGAGGGAAGAGTACAGTGGAGTTATAACATTCTTAGCCTTGAATGCTATGCCCTTACTGATGAGGTGTGCAACAAAAAAAGGCCTTCTTTATCAATGTGGACATATGATGATCAAAGTTGAGGTTGCTATCATCCTGCATTCCCAAATCTCTCACCATTGGGTTAGAACACAGGGAGGTATTATTAATAGTGTAATTTGCATGGGCTTCTCCTGCCTTTGTCCAGGGCTTTGCTGACACTCTCAAATTCCACTAGGTATAACAGGCATGATCTGCCCTTAATGAAGCCAAACTGGGTCAGGTGAAGAGTTTGAACGTCAATAATGTCCTTGTTGATAAGGTCCAAGATGATTCCCTCCATGGCCTTACAGACAAGGCTGGTCAGGGTTATGGGTGTATAGTTCCTCAAATCGGTTGAGGGACATCCTGAGTACAAAGGGATTATGGGTGCTGTTTTCCACTCTGCTGGGACAAAGTCAGTACTTAGACTGCAGTTGAACAGAGTACCCAGTGGTTCTGCTAACTCTTGTTTTAGACTAGTTAGTAAGCAGCCCGGAATTTTATTCAGTCACATAGAGGCTGTGTTTTTGGCCTTGTCGAGTGTGGTTATGGCCTGTTCTTTGGAGATATTGGGTCAAGAACTGTTGATAGGTGTGCTTTGTGGTATGATTGGTGAAGACAGGGGTGTGAAATTTTTGCCGAACTTGTCTCCTAACAAATTGGCTATGTCCTCAGGTTCAGTATGAGTAGTACCATACAATCTGAATTTGGTGCAAAGCTGGGCCTTCCCTTTTATGTTACAGACATAGGTAAAGAATGCCTTGTGATTATCCTTGGCTATGGATGCTAATTTAGTTTCATAATTAGCTTTAGAGGACTTTACAAGATGTTTATTTTGCTTGTTCAAGCTATGGAGGGTGTTCTTCTGCTGAGACTCTTCCCTCTTTTTCCTGGACATCAGTTTCTTTCTATTGTTGCATAATCTAGTTATGCTTGCTATCCACTCGGGCTGGTTGTTTTTTGTTTCTTGAGCAAGTTTTTATCCATTCTGGTACAGCTAAGTCTATACATTTATAAAGGTGTTTATACAGGGCATTTGTGTACTCTTCTGTATAGGAGTCTTTACTGTCAGTGGTAGAAGAAGGTTTGAAACTATTTATGCCATCACTTAGGAGGCTATAGTTTGCTTTGGAAAAATAATTTCCACCTTTTGGATCCGGGGGGGAGGCAGGTATGACTGTTACATTGAACGTGACTGATTTATGCTCAGACCTTACCAGGGTCAGTCTCACACATGGAGTAGTGCAGCGATCTTTCAGTAGCTAAACCAATTGTTGAAGTAGATAATTATTTAGTTTGCATTGTAGCATCATCCTGGTTGAAGGTAGAATGCTGCTTAGAGCTACGGACATACCTGTCTGGGACACATAATCTGAGAGCTCAATCATATCTCTCTTCATATAGTCCAGTGAGGTACATTTCAAGTCAATTACTCCAACATGGAGCATGACAGAGGTGTAACTGTGCTAGTTGTTGAGATACATGAGTCTGTGTGTGATTTTGTGGATCCTGGCACCTGACAGGCAGCTGACCATGACTTTCTCCTTGTTCATCCCAGTGAGGGGGACATCTGTGTGTCTCACTATGGATCTGCCTATGACCAAGACATTGGTTTTGAGGTGTTTTGCCTTAAGAAATAAATGGGAGAGATACTGATACATTTGATTTTATGTGTAGTGGGTTCCGTTGGGACTGGAATATTTACAGAATGTTGGCATTTGCAAGATCTCTGCCCTTTTGGTAAGCTTATAATGAGTACCTCCTCGTATGTGGGTTTATGTGTTGCACACTAGGTTTGTTATGGAGGTTAAGCATGTGTGCTGATAACCTGTTTGAAATCTTGTTTGTTGATGCTTGGGAGAGAAAGCATTTATTCTAGATTCATTGTTTAATTGCATCTTTCACATATTGTTTTAGGAGTACATGGTTATCACTATACATGAGGCAATAGAAGCTTAGTCTGTAAAAACACAAGTACCTTTATTAATCATATTTAGGTGGTCATTGTTATTAGAGTGATTTTGTGAGCAGTAACAACTGGACCTGTCTATGATGGACATAGATGCCACCCCAGAGGTGACTTTACATTCACCCAACCAGTAGTGAAGGTTGTGATTCAGAAGGACATTGAGGAGCACAGCTTCACATGCAGTAGTAGCCTATTACAGGAAGTGTCAGTCCCTGGGAGATATATCTGTCTCCCCAACATGTTCTGTTTATGCCACAGGCTAGTTTGAGAACCCTGGGGTACGTTATTCTTGTCCCATTTGATTTGCAGATGTCCTGCATTTCCAGTAGAGCAGGGTCTGAGACTTCTCTGTAGGTCAGGTGTAGGCCACCTCTCAGCAGCTTGCAGGATACTGAGTACAGTGACAGGTCTTTTAGTCTTTACATGTAGGTGATGTTTGGAGGACCCGCATTCTCCCAATCACAAACCTCTACTTTTTCTCCAGTTGCTGCTGTTGTCTGGTGAGGTACAAACAGAAGGGAGCCTCGTACTCAATTAGTGGTCTGATAAGGGTGGAGTACAACAGATCTATGACTTCCCTGGTCTTGGATGTGGTGTCCATATGTATGAGGTGCGCAATACAGAATGTGTGTCTCACCACTATGGACACATAGTGATGAAAGTGTAGATTGCTATGAACATGTATTCACAAGTCTCATAACACAGTGTTTGAGCTGAGAGGGGTGCTATGTATATCATAATTAGAAGGGGTTCTTAATTGCCAAAGGGGACAATAAAGCATTGTTTGCTGTAAGGTTCAGTCTGTGAGTTTATCACCAATCAATTGTCTCTGTCAGCCTCTTCTGTAATATGTTACCATCAGTGGGGGAATCTACATGAGTGCATCCAATTGAGAGTCATCTGCAAACTTGGTAAACCACAGGCCTTACCATTGCCTGCACTTCAGGGAAATAGTTTCCACACAGTTCATAAGATCATAGGAGGTTACTATGCTATTGGCCCTAAGGCCTCTACAAGACCAGCCATGTTATGCCCTTGTTCCCTTAGGACCAAGATATATAGTCTATGTTTGTGTGTGAATATAAGATCTTCATCAGCTGCCCCTGTCTAAGAGGGACATAGGTGAAACCCCTGGTGTAAATATTTGGCTTCCCAACCAATTTTCTAGATTATGCTTAAATAGGGGTCATTGAGGAGCTCTGTTTTACATAAATTCAGAGCTTGTTCCAGAGGAGTGGCAACCTCTGGGAGACATATCTGTATCTACGGCATACTGTTAATATTGCAGGCTAGGATAAGATCCCTAGAGTGAATGAATGAATCTTGTCCAATTGGATTTGCAGATATGCAGCAACTTCATCAAGGAAATGTCTGAGACGGCTCTGTTGGTCAGGCACAAGTTGCCTCTAAGCAGTCTATACGATACTGAGTAAAGTGAAAGTGCCTTCAATTTGTTCATATAGGTCATGTGTTACAGGCTTTGAATTTTCTTGGTGAGAAACCTCTGAGGTCTCTCCAGTTGCTGCAGATGTCTGGTGAGGTATATACAGAAGCAAGAATTGTACTCTATTATTGATCTGATGAGAGCCAAATATGGGGGTTATAACCTCCTTAGCATGGGATGCTATACCCTTGCTTATGAGTTTTCATTGTAGAATGCCTTCCTTACTACTTTGGACCCCTGATGATCAAAATTAAGCCTGCTATCAATTTACGTTCCTAAATCTCTCACCACTAGGTTTGAACTTATGGGGATATTATTAATATTTTAATTAGCAGGAGTTTCTCCTTTGCCAAAGGGAACAATAATTCATTTTTTGCATTTAATTTAAGTCTGTGGCTTTGACACCAGTCATTTGTCTGTGTAAGCCCATTTTGTAGTATGTTGACATCTTTGGGGGGTTTAATGATTGCACCTAGTTTGCAGTTATCAGCAAACTTGGTAAGCCATAGGCCATCTATGTTTGACTGTACTTCTGAAAAATAGATACCAAATATTTCGGGCCTACCACACATCCCTGTGGAAACTATTGGTAACAAGTATGCTATTCAAGTTGGCTTCTACAATTTTGACTGTATGTGTTCTGTTTGTGAGCCAGTTGGCAACCCATCTAGTGATGTAAGGTTTAATCCCCAGCCGGGTAAGTTTCTCAATGACACCTTAGTGAGGGATTGTGTCAAAGGCCTTGACTAGGTCAAGATAAGCAATATGAACTGTTTTTCCTTCATCCAAGGCCTTTAGTGACATTCTCAAAGATGTCCACCAGGTTTAGCAGGTGAGATCTGCCCTTAACAAAGCAAAACTGTGTTGGGTCAGGGGTTTGATGGTCACCTATATTCTTGTTGATAAGCTCCATGATGATTCTCTCCATGGCTATGCAGATAAGGCTGATTAGGCATATGGGTCTATAGTTCCCAGGGTCAGTTGAGGGCCCCCCCCCTTTGTGCAAGGAGATTATGGTTGCTGTTTTCCACTCATCTGGGACAAAGCCAGTGCTAGACTGAGATTGAAAAGCGTGTTCATTGGTTCTGCTAAGCTGTGTTATTGGCCTTGAAGAGTGCAACTATGACCAGCTGTTTGGAGATACTAGGCAGAGGACTGGTGACAGGTATGTTATGGGGTATGATTGGTGAGGACAGTGGAGTGAAGTTTTTGCCAAACCTGTCTGCAGAAAACATAACACCATTTGATGTCCATTATCCTCTCTGCAGATGTTAGCATCAGTTCCTCTAATAACTGAATCTCTAATTGCTATTATATCATTTATGACCAGATCTGAAGAACCTCCCACCTCTAATTCAGTAATGCCTGCTCTATCTGTCATTACAAAGGAATGATCTCCATTGCCATTGATTTTGTTAATGGTGCTGTTTTCACTGCTTAATCAATTTACAAACACACAATTCTCATCCAGCTTTCTTTGTACTTCCATAGCTTTAATCATGTTGACAGCTTCATTCTTTTTCCTCCATTTTTTTACACTTATTTTCTTTAATCCTTCCAACTTCAATTTTGATTTCCTCTTTTTAGATTGTCCTTTGCCTTTCTTTTTCATACCTTCTCTTATGGCAAAATGATGTAATTATCTGTGGACTAAATGTTTTGTGATTGATCTTTATTATTTATTAATTATTTTATTTTATTTACATTTGTTGACCAGGAGAGTCCATTTTCAGAGGAGGCCTGGGGAGAAAAGCTCCACTAAGTATTATTTGCATTATACAGTTAAAAAACATAGCATTTAAATATAGACATTAGTCCAGTTATGGACACAAGACAAGAAGAAAACAGATGTAAAACAGCAGTAGAACATAGTACAATTTTAAAATATGGTGATGTGTACTAAACATGGTTTCAAATGTAGCTGAGATTCATCAGTAAACAATTGATACAATCTGTTTTTGAGGTACATAACAGCCATTAGCAGTTGTTGCTACAAGAAGTTAGTATTATGTGGTAGGTAGCCTCGGAACATAAGTAGCCAAGCTTGCTAAGAGTAGGTTGTTGATAGGGGACTGAGAGAGGTAGGGGGTGGGGGGAGTGGATGGTATAAGAGGGGGGGTTGCAAGGGCATATCTGGCAAGTTTTGAAGTGTGATTTTAGTAAGGATTTAAAGTGGGTGCAAGAAGTTACAGAGATAATTGAGGATGGGAGGGAGTTCCAGAGTTTGACTATAGTGCAGGAGAATAATGCTTCTCCAACAGAGTTAATGGCTCTTGTGACCTGTAGGAGGTTTTTGTGGCTGGATCTTAGTGGTCTCGTGGTTATGCAGGGTTGGAGTAGATTCTGGAGGGATGGGACTTTTAGTGGTTGGTTTATTAGTGTGTGGGCGAGTGTGAGTTGGTACCATTGAAGGAGGTGGGGGAGCTCTAGACAGCCCAGTTCTGCTAGTGAGAGACAGTGGTGAGTACAGTAGGAAGTCCCTGTGGTGAATTTGGTGATTTTGCTGTAGCAGGTTTCGAGCTTATTTAGATTGCATTGTCTAAGGTTAGTAAATATTGGAGAGGCATAGAGTAGGGTAGAGATAAGATGAGAATTTGCTACCAAAATTTTAGCTGCTTTGGTAAGTAGTTGCTGATTTCTATATAATGCTCCTAGTTTTTTGTGCACTTTTTTAATGGTCATGGAAATGTGAATGTCAAAGTTCAGTTTATTGTCTATTTCTACTCCTAGTAATTTGGTGTGTTCTGTAGGATGGATGATGGTGTTGTCTTTTGCTGTGATGTTAAAGTGAGAGCTGTCTAGGGTAAGTTTGGTGGGTTGGAAGATTAGTAATTTTGTTTTGATTGGGTTGAATATTAGTTGGGCATCGGATAACCAAGTTTCAATAGAAGAAAATACTTCCTGTGTGACTTTTTGCAGTTCTGGTAGGGAGTGGGATGTGCAGATGATGGCTGAGTCATCTGCGTATTGTATGAGTGTGCCATGTGTTGTGGCTTTGGCTAGATTATTGGTGAAAATAGGGAAGAGTAGGGGTCCCAGGATGGACCCCTGGGGACTCCTATGCAGACTGGTAGTTGGGGGGATAGGTTGTCCTGCCAAACAACTGCTTGTTGGTGGTCAGATAGGTAAGTCTGAAGCCAGTTGATGACTGGTTGAGAGAAGGATAGGTTATTGAGAAGAGAGATGAGTTGTTTGTGTGGGATCATGTCAAAAGCTTTAGAGAGGTCTAGGAAGGTAGCTGAGTAGAGATAACCTGCATTTTTATTTTGTAGGATAGTTTTAGAGAAAGAGAGTAAGGCGGTGGTGGTGCTATGGTTAGGTCGGAAACAGTGTTGTGTGTTGGAGAGGAGGTTGTTAGCAAGGAGGTGATCTGAGACTTGAGAATGAATGCATCTCTCTAGTATTTTGGAGAGTGGTGAGAGAATAGCTATGGGGCGGTAATTGGTTAGATCTGTGGAGGGCCCTCCTTTGTGTAGGGGAATTATGTGTGAGACTTTCCATAGTGTAGGAACATAACTTTCTGACAGAGATCTGTTAGTCAAGAGTGATATGGGGTAGGCTAGAGCGTCAGCTGTGAGTTGAATGTATTCACCTGGGAGGTTGTCTGCTGCTAATCTGGTGATTTTAAGTTTAGTTAGTAGTTTTATTTTGGAGGTAGGAACAGGAGAGAAGCTAGTTGGGAGATTGTTAGTTCTAGTTGATGGTGTGGGTTTATGGGGGGGGGTTGTGCTGTCTAGCTAGTGATAGTACTGTTTGTGTGAAGTGATTGTTGAAAGAGGTAGCAATATTTTCGGAGGAGTGAGTTAAGTTAGGAGTGGGTGTACTTACCTTACCTGGGTGGAAGATGGAGTTAGGGGACCAGGATTGTTTGGGGTTATGTTGGGAGGAGGTAAGGGCAGACTGGTAGTATTGGATTTTGTCCTGTTTTATAAGATTTTTGGTTCTATTGCGTAGTTCTAGGAATTTTTGCCTAGTAGAGGGGGTTTCGGTTTTGCACCAGTTGTCCCACGCTTTACCCCTGTTTTTCATTTCAGACTTCATGTTTCTTTGTAGCCATGGGGATTGTTGGGCTCTAATTTGGGAATGTCTTATGGGGGCGTGGTAATTAAGAAGGCTTAGGAATTTTTTATTAAAGTAGTCAACTGGGTCATCTAGTTTGAGGTATTTTAGAGGTTGCCAGTTACAGTCTTTTAGGGATGAGCTGAATGAGAGAGGGTTGAAGTTAGTTTTTTTGCGTATTTGACAGTAGATGATGGGTTTTGCTTTATAAAGATGTTTTCTTAGTAAGAAGGTTGGTGAGTGATCACTGAGGCTGTCAGATAAGCAGCCTGCTATATATGACTGGGGGCTCTTATTGACTAGTATCCAATCAAGGGTAGTGTGTTTGTTGGAGTTATTTATCCTAGTAGGTGACTGGACTAGTTGGGTGAAGCCATGAAGATTTACATGACCGGTTGGGTGGTTGTTAGAGCAGGATTGCCAGTCAGTGTTGAAGTCTCCTAGAATTAAAGTTTATTGCGGTAGGTGGTGGGTAGTCCAGCTGAGGAGGTTTTCAAGTGGAGGGATGTTGTGGCCAGGTGGGAAGTAGCAACCTATTATGTTTAGGGTTTTATTTTGGTTTATTTTAAGGTTGGTATATATTATTTATTCCTTACCTATTTGAGGAGATGCTAACTTTAAGATCTGGATGTCTAGATGCTGCTTAAATATTATACCAATACCACCTCCTTTTTTGTTTAGTTGGTCTACTCTTAGTATATTGTAACCAGTAGGGAGGATTTGCTCATTAGTAATTTGTGGTTTTAACCATGTTTCTGTAAGGATCACTACATCAGGGGAGTAGAAGTCTATGGTGGCATGGAATTCATGCACCTTGCTGCATATACTTCTAATATTTAGGCTTATCAGAAGGAGGTCAGCTGGCTTTTTATTGGCTGAGATTTGGGAGATGTGGTTTGTAGTCTGGTTATGAGGGGAGGGGTTGGAGATAGAGGGAGCAGGATTAGGATGGATGCCTCCACTGAGGGCTCGATTGGATATGGATGAGATTATTAGTTTTATCAATTTCTGTATATGCTTGCTTATAAGGGAAGTTTTTTGATTGTGTTCTGTGGGCAATAGGTATGGTGGTAGGGTTATGTTAGGTTGTGGGGTTTTTAGTTTAGGTATTGTGGTCTGTAGTCCATATAAAGGATGTATTGGGAAGGTTGTTGACCTTATGAGAGAGTAGTAGAGTAGAGGTGGGATATGAGTGGTGGTGAGTGTGGTGGTACAGTGGTAGTGGTTGAGTGCAGGAATGGTGGAGGTTTGGTAAGATGTGATGTATGCAAGCAGTGTGCATGCAGTGAGTATAGGTATGGTGTGCTAGTACATATTAGCTGAGTAGGAGGGATAGTAGTGAGAAGTTGTAGGAGGAAGAATAGGTATGGTAAGGTTATAGGTTGAAGGGTGGGAGGGGTTACTGTTTGTAATAAAGGTAGGACCACTGGGGGTGGGTGGAAATTGGGGGAAGGGAGGGGAGCGTAGCGGGCAACAGATGAAGGAAGACTTTCAGTAGATTTATAGGTTATAATGAAAAGGGCTGGCTCTGATTAGGCTGTAATTGTTCTTGTGGGCAGGGGGAGGATCAGAATAGACCAGAAAAGTGGTGTATAGCAATAGTATGATGAAAAGGGCTGGCCCTGATTTCACAGATATGCAAGTCATGAGAAACAATAAGAAAAGGCAGTAGGTACTCTGATTTTCTTGCTTTGCATACCTGTCTTATTGAAATAAAATACCAATTTTACTAAGGAGTTATATGGAAATTAGGAAGACAAGAATTTATAAGAGAAAAGGTTTAGTAGAAGTAGAGAAACAGCAGAGCATACAAATAGTACAGCATCTAAAGACAGATTGCAGTTAGAAGTACAGAATGGGGAGCAGCTAATGTTCTAAAAACAATAAGAAAATCAGTAGGTACTTTGGACTTACTTGTTTTGCATACCTTTCTTTTGAAATAAAATAAACACTTGCAACCAGGAGTATGTGGAATTTAGAAAGACCACAAGTTATAGGAGAAAGGGTTTAGTAATACTAGAAAAAACAGCAGGGCTTTCAAATAGTTGAAACAGCTTGCAATGGGAGACTGCTGTTAGGAAGTACAGTATGGGGAGGGGCAGACTAACGTCCATGATGGAGTGCTTTACTTAAAAATAGAAATTAAACAAGGGCTAGCAACTAATTTTGTCTGGAGGATAAAACATACTTTTTGTATATTTTGAAAACACTCATTCCAAAGTTGCCTGGTTCTGTTAAAGAGCACTGCAGGCCAATAGATAGAACTTGGCTTGGTGGGGATCCAGGGAAGGTAGAATTAAAAGGAGAAGCTTAGGTATGAGCACTCCATCCAAAGAGACAAGCAGCTACACCAAGAGGATTTTAAAAATCTTATCATTTTTTTTTCAAATATATTTTTTTTAATTTTTCAAACTTTTCAAACATACAAAGGAAAAACTGTAAGTCATTGCAGGAAGCAGTAAAGTATAGGTATATATGTAACATTTAGTGCAAAAACTATGCAGAGTGTATTAGGAACTTCTGATCCCCATAGCTGAAGGAGAGGATGGCTGGGTATTTCATCTGGAAGCGTATTTTTTTTTTTGATTAACAGAGCACAAAAAGGAGCTAGAGCTTGCCTTTGAGCCTTAATGAGCTGGGGTAAATCCTGTGCTATTGTAATCCTGTGACCTCTCCATGAAACGTTACTTTTCTTTTTTGTAGCCATGAGGAGTGTGGTAACATATGCAGCATTTAGTAGCCTTGCATCAATCTGCCTAGGAACACCCTCATCTTGTGATCTTTGTAATGCTCTATGAGCTCTTTCAATAATGATTTCTTTAGCTAAGATTTTATTTTCAGCAATGTGTTCAAAAATCTTAGTTAGTATGACTGGTAGTTGAACTTGGTCAAACTTTTCTGGAATGCCACGTATTAGAATGTTGTTTCTCCTACTGCGTGCTTCTAAGTCTATTATTTTTTGCTGTAAGTCACTAATAATTTTGTCATTTGTATTTACCTTGGTTTGTAAATCTTGTATTTGCTTTGAATTCTCCTCAGTTTTCTTGTCAATAAGATTAATTCTGGATGTAATTTGGTGTAGATTAGAACCAAATGAATTTAATTTGTCTGAGAATAATTTGAAATCTTCATGCAAGGGCTGTAATGCTGTTTTAAGGTCATCTTGTGAGAGAACAGACTCACCTTTAGATTTAGCAGCTCCTTTATTTGAATCCTGTGTTGATTTATTTATTCTCTGCCTCTTAGCTGTTATATCCTTTTCAGGTGACATTAGAGAAGATAGTTTGGTTTTAGAAGTTATAGCATCCATGGATTCTTGTTGGTTAGCCATCACTGGGTGAATTAAAGTGTAGGTTTAGTCCACAAGGGAGTGACTTAAAGAATTCTCCTTTAACTTTTCTTGTTTAGAACTCAGAACTCAGTCCTTCAGAGAAAATGATGCCACCATGCGGTTGCGGCCTTCAGCTAGTCACTAGAGGAAAGCCCTTGCAGAAAAATGACAAAATTTTACTTTTTAGACCAAAATGTTGCTATAGGTCTTTTCCATGAAGTGTGGTTTAGAAGAAATACTCCTTTCCTGTTCAATTCGGTGCCAGATGCAGGTTTTTTTGAGCGGATAGTTTTGGTTGATACAGGAAGAGCAGAAAGTGTGTGCTCAGTGCTCGGTGGCCATCTTGAACCATCAAAAATCTTATCATTTTATATTATATAAATTTCTTATTATTCATATTAATATGTGTGTTACATAAGAAAGCAGTTTCCATTTTAGTATATATTCCCTTTGCATATACATTAATCAATTTAGTTTTCTTCCTAGCTATTTGTTGTGAACTTCTCCCTCTCTTTTCTTATTTTCTTCTACATGTTATGAATCCTCAGATTACTAAATACTTGTGTCCTGAATATCAAGGTTGTCATCGGTAATATCTTGTTTAACAAGAGTTAAATGATCATTACTGGCAGCAAACATTTTCTTTCCTAAATGTGTTCTGATAGTCCTTTGCCTAATATTGTGTATCTCATCAGCCCAGTGATTGATATGTGTAATGACAGTTCCATGATGTGCCAGTTGCACAAGTGCAATAATTATCAGCACGTCTGGATTTACTATCAATAATAGTAAGCAAATCATCCAACGTTTGACATGAGGACCTCAAGTCTAATGCATTATTGGGTATTACTTTGTATGTACATAGGATTTAATACACTCTACAAGACAGTTGTGCTTTAGCAAATCATCACTGGCATAACTCCTTCAAGAAATCCCTTTTTAGCTACAAACGAATAAAGAATTTTAAGAGAAAAGAAAAGAAAAAAAAAAGAAGTGACCACAGAATTCAAGAAATTAAAAAAAAAAATAGTTTAGGTCAAACTGTATGAGGAAATCGCACAAATGTTCAAATAAATATTTAAGTATACTGAGCTAACCTAATGCAAGGGGAAGTCATTTGTAAAGTAGTCACTCTGACCTATTGTACCATTTGTGCCAAATGTTGGATGCCCTTTACGTCTCACTATTACTCCCACTCACACCTCACTATATTAGAAAAATCAGAGGTGAAAAATAAAATATAAATTAGAAATCCAAATAAATCTTCTCTTAGGAATCTGTTACAAAATAAATCTCAAACCAGCATGGATAGTTTCAGTTAAGCTTTTGAGTGTTTTGTCTACAGCAATTATAGGCCCCTCAGGATGGCTGAATTATGCATGTCTAAAATCTATTTCCTTCTTCGAACAAACAATGAAAATCAGAGGTAAAAAATAAAATATAAAGTAAAAATTCGTTTTCTTTTATCAATCATTTGCACAATAATCACAAACTGACACTGAATGGTTTCAGATAAACTCTGGAGAGATGGGTGGTAGGATGGACACTGTGGAACAAACAAAACAAAACTATATTAGAGCAAAAGCCAAAGTAGCTCCAACTGCAGCCAAGGTCAAAGAGTACAGCTATTTCAGCCATGCCAAGCTTACCCCAAATTTGCCAAAATATTGCTGACATACATCAATACCATAAGGAATGTTATGCTTACAATAAAGGCTTACACACATCAAACATTCACAAGCTCCCTCTGTCCATTAGGAACATATGTACCAAACCAGGGGTACATTTCCAATTTCCCACTAGCTGGTCGAAGATACTTTTGAATAAGGTTAAGGAAATGTTGTTATTTACACAGATGGGAAGCCTTTTCTCAGGAGGGGTAATCTTTGAGACAAATACCTGTCCATCAAACGTATGCTGTTTGTCATAGATAAAAGGTTTAGGTCCTTAGAACTAGTATTTCTAATGCTATTCATTTTGCAGTTCTGCAACAAATCAGTGTGGGATCAGAGGATGCCTTGTAGACGCAGCATAGACTGCCATGCAGTAGTCCCTAGGAGCCTGGGTACAGGATAAGGCTTTTAAGAAGGTCAACATAGGACTTGTATAATTTTTTAAATCTCTGTAGTCTCTCATGCTTTTTCAAGTGGCTGGTCAGGTATTGGCCATAGGGTGCATAGGTTCATAGGTTGGTACTAGGCTATCCTATGAACCTATGAACCTATGCACCCTGACCAGCCACTTGAAAAAACTGTCCTCAATGACTGGTCTGATGAGAGTTGAATACTGTAGAATGATAACTTCCTTGGACCCAAATGCTTACTTGTAAGTTGTATAATGCAGAATGACTTCCTCTCTGATAAATTAAAACTCATGACTTTTCTCAGTCAGGCTTTCAGACCTTCTTCAAGTTATAAGTAATTTTCTTTTGAGTGTGACTATTTTATGAGTTAGAAATGAGATTCTGTATTTAGTTTTACATAATTCTCAATAGAACTATAACATATTGTGTTGGTAGGCTAATAGGCTTTCAATACACTACCATATAAATGTATATCAAAAACTGCCTGCTAAGTTGCATCATGATAGATTCTGAATGCCAAAATCAATTGCTCTTTCATAAGTCAGTGTTGTGTGGTATACAACTTAAGGATATTACATCTATCTATGTATTTAAGTTCTCTTAGACATCATATTTTGAGGATGAGGCGATCTCTCTGGACCATTCCAAGGCTCCTTAGTTTTTTAACAATGCAAATACAAAAAGTGTTATTTATTTAGTTAGTTAGTTATCCTTTGTTGACTAGGTAAGTCCCACTAGACTAGAGTCCACTTTTCAGGGGACACTCAAAGTATTATTTCTACTAACCATGACAATTTGGTAAGGGCTCCATGGAACTTCCCCTGGTCTTTTCAGTAAGTGCTGTGGAATCTTTTAGATTCACTTAAGCTACCACCAACTCAAGCAGATGGGACCCCAGCTGAACATCCCATCCAAATGTTGACATTCTCAGGAGTGCAGCACCCCCTTTATGTTGTACTAGATTGTCAGCAATTCATCTAACTGGTGTGTTACACACACAACAGCTGACACTACTTATGTTACTGGATCTGAAAGAATATTGTTTCATGTCAATTTCAGTTCCAACAATAATACTGTTAAATAGAATATTACAGCTAGCCAAATTAAAGCTTTCTGGTTGTCTTCTCTGGCTTTTCAGAAATCACATTGCATTCTGACTGAGAAGACACTGACAAGAAAATGTGCTTTGTTTTTCAGAGTTTTAATCTACTGGTTTAACCAGCATCTTCCGTGATGACACAAGCAAAATGGCTGCTGCATTTTAAGATCCAGTGCATTTCATATAACAGAAGAGGGGCATATCCATGTACTCAGAAGTCAAATAGTATATAGTTTCCAGATTTTCAAACAGGAAGGGAACATAAGAACAACTCCAAAAGAGAAAAATAAAAGACTGTAGATGATATGAAAAAAAAATGTACTACAAGCAAATATTTCAGAAGTACAATCATAGTTAAAACTACGGACACCAATGTGAATGACAGTGCTCTTGGAAACTCATCATCTCATGACAGCTTGACACACAGAGAGCTGTGAAAGAATGTGCTGTGTTATTTTGGTAAAATACTGCTGAGGCTGACATGACTCAGCAATTACAAAAGCTTATATGCTGTAAAAATGATGGAATTCTATGAGGGAAGAAGCTATTTTGGTGAAGTAATACAGAATTACTTGAGAAGTTTGAGACAAATAACTTCACCCACCTGCAGCATATCTGTAAGTAATCAGACAGATGACACAACATGAAATGTGGGGTTAACATGACTACTTCCTGACATCTTCAAGAATAGTGTTTCAGCTCAATACTTTGTATACTAACTGTCATATAGAATAAATGGCACTTTCTAGTGAAACACAAAGCATCTAAAGTAATCTCTATTCAGAGCTTCTGTCTCCTTTCATGTTTTCAGTAGAAACACTTAGCATAATATTCCTTGTATTTATTTACCAACCATTAAGTAATAAACAACAAAAGCCTGCTTCCTGTCTCAGTACTACCAAGCCTAACAAATTATTTTAATGAGAATAAAAATGTGTTAACCTGCTGACTTAACTACAGCCAGTTACCACAACTGTATTTTGCGAAGGACATCTGCAGATATTGCAAATGTTTTCTTATGCATAAATGTCAAAATAACAGTCATTTTCCTTGTTAGCTAATTAATACACGCTCTATCTGACAATCCTGCATGTTACAAAATAACTAATTCAGTTCAGTTACCGTACTATCTGTGATGAATTGTTTGCTTCCATAACTGTGCTTAGACATCAGGATAAAAACAATTAGCAAGCAACAGATTCATCACTGTAAATAATGTGTTGTAATTCCATTTCATGAGTTATTATTTCCTGGAATAAGGAGAATAGGTATTTCATGCTTCTTAACTGTCCAGGTTTTTGCAGAATGTCCAGATTGTTGCCTCATGCCAGTCTGTTCCTCATAAATGTGTTTTTTTTCTGACAAATTTTTGAAGATTGAAGTCAATAAATGATGACATACATTTGATTTTCAGACATTATATTGTTAAGAAAATACATGGTAATACAAAACCTGTTATTCTAGCAACTTTCTAAGTTTACGACAACAATATTTAAAATCTGTTCCTATTTCCTCCCCCCATTCTTTGTCCAGATCTTTTGTGCTAAGAAGTTGAGAGGTATGTTATATTTTGAATGATCAAGAAAGAAGCTTAAAAAAAAAAGTCACATTCCTGAATCAGTCAGAAGAATTGTATGTCGAAAGTAAACATCTTTTTGCATTGGAGGTAGTCCAGGTGGATGTAAAAAATCCCACATCACCTATCGAAAAGAGTAGGGGTCCCTTATTAAATGCATTATCTACAATATCAACATTATTTATATAACATACAGTTTGTTTGTCTTTTCGGCTTTTCATGGTTAGGAGTCGCCACAGTGGAACTCTGGTCTGCTAATGATTGGCAGTAGATTTTTTTTATGGTGCCGAGTTGACAGCCCGACGCCCAACCTTCAGCGAAGGCACGCCCATTCACGCATGTCTTTCGGATGCCACTTGACCGCAGGGAGGACATGCAGACTCCACACAGAAGGCACTCCAGCCGAGAATCGAACAGAAGAACCTCTTGCTGTGAGGCAACAACTATTTACAATTATTTCATTTTTTCCTACCATTTTTCCATTATTTACAGGGTTTTATATAAATTAATTTCTCTTCTTATACATTCATTTTATGATCCACCCCTTTACCCATAGCCAAAATCTTATCCTTTGCATTATTTCAGCTAATATCCATTTTTCATTAAACTTTATCTCATTCATTCATTCCATTTTGTCCATATAATATAAAATATCTTTCTATCCATTTTCTTTACATATTCTCTTAGTCTACCTTTTTAATACCCATATTCTAACATGTACATGTTTATATTTTCTACTTTCTCAATTCCTTCAAAACAATTTTTTTCATGTAACTTTTCCCATAATTCTTTCACCCATTTACATTTCAAAAAGATATGTTCAGATGTTTCAACTTCTCAGCAATAATTAGTAATTCTTTCTTCTATTTTTTATATGGTATGTTTACTTTCAGTGGTATTTTTTTATTGATGATTTCTATAAAAAATCTCTGCATTCTGCATATCGTTTACACCAGTCTGTTCTCACTTTTATTGCTTTATTTTTTCCTTCCTCAAATTTTCCCCATGAATAAGCACAATAATATTTCTTCATTATATTCAAATACCATAATGTCTTATATTGTTATATTTCCTATTATCTTTATTTTCCACAATATTATATTTTCTTGATACTCTTCAATTTCTCAGTTCATATTTTTCTTCTAGAACTCTTTTAAATTTACTCGTCATGCACCATATGTTTTATATTTTTCTTTTACTATTACACTTATTAATGGTTCATTTTCCTCTTTTATCCATTTCAACACGTTTTACATATATATATATATATATATATATATATATATATATATATATATATATATTTATAATGATGCTGTATATACAACCATATTTATTGGACTCAAATCTTCTTCTTCTTCCTTAACATATAATATTCCCATTTTTTTTTTTTTTGGGTTCAAATGATAAATGAAAACACAATTGTCATTCCTTTTCACATTTTATGGGGATCATAAAAACATTTGCAATAAAAGCAATTTTCCCAATAACACATAATTTACTAAAAACATTTTATTTTTATATGAGAGCTTATAAGTTCTCCAAAATAAACATGTTTTTACTTTCTTTATTATCTCTCTTCAGTGTTGTATTTGAACTATTTCAGTCCCAAATGTTATACCTAGTATCTTTGGGCCAGATTCCATAAAGCTTGTGGAAATCATGCACATTACACTGATCTCAGCATGAAACTTGCGGATAACATTGTAATATGCTAATATACAAGATACTCAGAATACCTCAGTGCATAATGGAGTACTCTAGTTCCAATGGCACAAAATAACAGTGCACAAGTAATCCATATGTATAAAAAATAGTTGTCCAGTAATGTTGCATGTTACCAAACAAATGGAAAGATTTCACAAATCAAGACTCCTGAGAATTGTTTAGAAAGATAACAAACATCTTGTAATGTAACTTAATGGGCAACTATAGAATCATAGTAACTCCATAGAGATAACTCAAAAAAAGAATAAAAACACATTAAAAATGCAAAGTACCCCAAACTAATCATCAGGGAAATCATAGACATTTGCAGAAGTATAAAGAGAAACATATTAGACAATCATGGATATCCATATGGCATCCACTAACTTATAATATGTGCTCCAAAAAAGCTCCAAGGCCATTTGTAATACATATATATTCACATCATTCATTACATTAAAATCAGAGACAACTACATATATCTACATATTAAATGTATCATAAAAATAATGACTTGCATTTATGGATTCTGATGGAATCTATACATTTTCTAATAAAAAAAATTAAAGGAGGGGAGCATTCATACCCACTTTGCCATAGCTAACAGTTGCTAACACTCAGTTTGGGAGCTGTGTGGGAAACTCAAGTAACGTACACACTCAAGAAAAGTGGGAGATAGAGAGAAGATGAGGGGTATGGGTGAAGAAGAAGAAACCAAGAGGAATGTTGGAATAGGAAAATTTGAGGAATAGGCCCCATTTTTTTTATTTTTTTAAAGAATGGGAGTAAAAGTAAACATAAGGAGAGAGGAGGTGAAGGAAAGCACAGCAGGTATACCCACAGAACAAATATCACAACACCAGACAAACAAACATTGGAAAAAAACAGTATGGTCTGGTGAGTTACAAAGACAGCACACTGCACAACATGTGCAATGGGAAGTGGTCAAACAGGGTGGGGATGCATACCAGTCACTGAAATGCAACAACAAAAAATCTACCAATGCAATATCATGATGCCATGTTGCACAATGTGTGACAGTTATAACTGTGCATGACCAATAGTACATGTGTGTGTTCCAGGGTAATAAAGTAGGATCACAGTACACATTGTATAAATATACACATATCCAATTACTGTCAGCAGTGCAGGTGTCAGCCAAACCCCATCACAGATGAGCAAATGCAGGCCAATCAATGGTACATATCTCCAGAGGGCATACATAAACCTACAACCATGCATGTGAAAGGCAAACAACCAAGCACAGTGCCAAAGAGAAATATTGCTGAAGATCAGACAAGGCAGCTATATACACAAGTAGGTGTACACAACCAAAATGGTGTATGTTACACACATATGTCATGTCAATGGCAACACTCAGGTGTATATGTGTAAGTAAGTGTGTCTGTGGCATTAACAAAATGTACATAAAATAAAGGTCAATATACATTACATACACCAAAGACGTAATAATATGTTCAAAAATTTAACAGGACATGATATTGAGTATAGCGGGTAATGCACATGGATGTGAAAAACTACACTGGGTAACACACAAATCGAATGAGAACATGGATGTATTACAAGCATTAGCCAGCAGCTTGTATGCACATGTCCTACATTGAAAAAATGTCCATACATGTGGCACATGTTCACCATCTCAAATTAATAACTGGCAGTGGACAGTAATTTTGACAAAAGCAAACATACCTGCAATAAACACTTGGAGCATATTAAAGTGGTAGGGAGGTGGACAACCTGGGACCACATCATGGTAAACCAGGATATTGTAAGGTGTCACAGTGCAAATGCACATGTAAAGCACACAGGGTGCTGTAGAAGACACACCTACATCTATTTAAACACATGGAAAATGTATGTCAAATGAAGAGATGGACTGCTGATGTCCACAATTCTGTACATGTACAAAATGCACGTACATAGTAAAGCGCAATCATGTCACAGCAACATGCATAGGTAAGCAAGTTAAAACTTTCAGTGACATACACATATACTGTCATGCAACTGTCAAATAAAGAATTGCGTGTGTATGTCAAGCACATTACAGAGAAGAGGACACCTGTGTGAACATCATTACATTTGCAGTACATTACTGAATGGTCACTTGTAAAAACTACATATATATCTATGTATCTGACTATGTGCACACATACATACATATGTGCACACATACGTACAATCTTTATGTATACAGCTATTTATGGACGGTACTCCAATGTCACTTCATCATGGGTGTGGAAATACTACATACAACAAACATACTGTAATGTAGTGTGAAAGAATGTGTCATCTGTAACATAGTATAAAGATTATGTTACCTTGCTCTTTGATGCAGTCAGATAAAGAGGACTGCGCATACATAGGATATACATGTATCTGATCCCACATGGCATCAGTATTGCTAAACCATAACACAACACCACTTCATGACAACTGTCATCCAAAACCATATGGAATGACATGTCTGTATGCTGCACAAACCTGATATGTCAAAACAGACATCCAAGGCATATGACACTGTTATGGACAACATTTGTTGTCTGTCAGTTGTCCCAGTAGGACAAATGTTCACAGGCTACCTGTTGCAGCACTATCAACAGGTTAACTGCCACAGTGCATGGACAATTGAATGTGTGTAGACAGTGTAATCTTAATCTGTGTCATGCACATATTGAAGCCACATAAATGTCATACTGTTATAACACATAAGCATGACAGCTACATGGTGTGCATGCACAAGACTGCATATACAGTCTAATCAATTATATGTCAATCACCATTTTGGCAGCAGAACACAAGTAGAGTACACAGACAATACTCACCGACTGAAGGGACCAGCAGTCATCCTGAATGAATCCCACATAGCCCATGCCATCTCATTAAATAAGCTCCACATCATGTCCCTCACATGTGTTTGCAGCACATTAGTAATGACCTCTGTGATCCGTCCATCCACGACCCCTTTTTCCCATTTTTGCACATAAGGTCAGGTGTCACTTCAACAGTGACAATCATCTGGAGCCAAGCTTTCCACCACCAGGTGGCTACCCTATCTCCCTGTTCTCCTCCTGAAAATCATCTCTGTCATGGCCACGGGGACATCTCCTCCAGGGTGCAGGCAGAGTAGCTTGAGCAGAGGCAGATCCAGGCTCCTCTTCATCGCCACCATCATCACCATCTTATTCATATGATTCAGGCAGTGGCCTCGTACATGCATGTCATCATCTTCAGATTGCTGAACACCTTTGATTATCATGCTCTGTAAAGATTAATTGCTAAACACAAAAGAAATGAAACAATGTCTATTATGCAGAACAATCCCATGAAAAACAAAGCACAACACAATATTGTTATGATGACAATTTAACCAGGGACTGAGATACAGCCATTATGGACAGAATTACTCATGGCCCGATATGTCATACTCATAAAAAGGACAGCAGTATTCTTTCCTTCTCAAGTCTATATACTTAGATACACACACACACACACACACACACACACACACACACACACACACACACACACACACACACACACACAAACACACACACACGTGTCACTAGTAGTGTAAAATGTATAAATGGTCAAAGATATATTTTACTGTCTGCATTCAATGATGTATATGAGCAGACACAACATGTCATTATATAAATGATAAAAAATATATTAGAAACTATTGTGGACAATAGGCACAATATATGACAACCTTATGAGACAAGCAACATGGTATTTGGCTGAACACACATCTATAGGATCATTACAATACTACAAGCAATGTGATATGTTCAGTCAAAACAACTGTGCACATATCAGAATGTAATATCTCAGTTAATAGTAGTATTGCATGTGTACAACTGTATGCATTCTCTTCCAAAACAATTGGGAATCAGAAGGCTTACAAATCAAATATTTTGGAGCATAATTGCTGATTATGACTTGCCACTATCAAATAGTTACCTGCTCAAGTGTCAGTCAACCGAGGCTATAGCAATGTTTTTTTCAAAAAAAGTATTTGTAGACAGAAACAATAACAGTGATGACCTGCAGGGTGTGTCATTATATACTACTGCTATCAAATGGGTGTCTGCTCAAGTGTCAATCAGTTAAGGCTATAGTAGTGTATATACAAACACACACAAGTTGTGTGAGGCAGGTGCAATAACAAACTGAAGGTCTTGTTACACAGTCTGCAAGCAGCTATACTAACACTGTCAACACAGACACCCAATCACTCTGTGAAGAGACAGGCTATGCACAAGAGATCAAACATCAGAAAACACAGACAAACATACAAGAGTGCCAAACTATGCGTCATTAACAATAGTCCCAGCACTTATTCACCTTATAACCTGTGTGTGAGATACATACAACAAACTGTTATTTATGTTGTAGATGCATTTCTAAAAAATGTGTGCTAACAAAATGGATCAAAACTACAAAATTAATCGATGATGAATGACCATGATGAGTATTCCTGCGTTCTAGTCAATAAATGAGCAATTTAGAAAATTACAGGCCTGAAAACAGTGGAATATATGTCTCAGTTCATAATATGCATGAAATATTAAACATGCCTCTTTCCATTCACTGCTCTTCAAGCCTGTGCATCTACTTGATTCGCATTGCTCTGTTTTAACTGGAGTCCTTGTTGTCTGAAGTAAAAAAGAAAATATTTAAAAATTATTAATTAAATAACAAGGGTAAACATTTCACAACACACTTTGCAGAATGCTATCCTGAAGAACCTTATTTTAGCAGAAGACTTATTTAATATTGTAAAATTCAAGTGTTAACAACTTTGAGCACAGATTGGAAGACATGAGATTCTAAGATAGAGATATAACCTACATCTGAACTCTAAACATGAGACCTATTTGCCTACCTAGCACATCTTAACTGTAAAAGTATGTTTTGCATGCATTGGAAAGAATTCATTTTATGACATCATCCCAATGAGGAATGGTTTACTAAGAATGATCTTGGCTTAGGATTGTACACTGTGAATGAGCTGCAGGTGTAGCTAAACTGTTTTCAAATTACATTCAAGTCAGCACTGTGTTAAGTGAAATTAACAGTAACTGAGATAATCCATTCCTCATACAGAGGTGACAAGTGTCATGTAACACCCAGCTTGTGTGAACAGAACCATACATGTTGCTGTACATTACGGACACAGAATCGTACATGTGAGCACCATTATTACTTAAAACGGCACATCACAATTTAAAGACCACATCTTCCCTGCCCTTCATCGCATCTGTTAATGGGTCCATCGCAGTCCCTCAAAATTATGGTTTTAGTCTGTTGTACAATAGACTTTGATATTTGATGAAAAAGCAGTGTTCATAACATTGTAAACAGAATACAATATTAACCTGATAAATTCCTCAGACATATAAAAGGATTTATCAAGATGTACTGGCACCACTGTTAAATAGCTGAGTTATTCATAACAACTCTCAAATTATAAATTAATAATTTTATTTATTTATTATTTATTTGTTAACCGAGACGAGTCTGTCCGACTCCATACATGTTTTCAGCTAGTGCCCGGAGAAAAAGCTCAAGTACATAACAGAACATGAACAAAGATAGTGAAGTTCTAAATACAATATAAAGATACATCACATCTTGGGGAAAAAAAAATAACAGCAGCAAATAAAAAAAAACATAGGTCAGTTACAAAGGCGATAATAATAAATGAAAATGCTTTGCAAAATGAAAGGTATGGGCATGTAACATCATTATAACACTTTAAGCTATATGTGCCTGCTTTCGTGACTTACAAACAGTGCACAAAACCTAGACGTGCTAACCTGTGTCCGTACAAGCTGACACTCAACACATGCTACTCATAAGCAAACAGGTACTGCTCTTTAAACACTGTTGATCAACAACTGATGTTTTTAGGCCATTATGGATTATGGTGTAATTCATAGAAAAAATAGATGTGTTTTGTTACTATGCACAACATAAAACATAACACAAACAATTCCAATATGATTCTTGAAAAAATGTTATATGTGAAGTTAACCAAGGTAATATGTTTTCCTATGCGGTTTTGAACCCAAAACACACCAAAATGTAGACATCCTGGCAGCTGATTTACAGGACAAGCTAAATTGTACTAGGCTTTCATTGTAGGCAACGGCTACTGCAGCTGTTTATTAGAATTCCTGCGATGAACGGCAGAATACGGAAAATTTATACATTTTTTACACTTCTCATAGTGAGGACATTAGGTTATCAACACACATAAACAAATATGTTTAACCACTGTTATGCACATTAATTTGTACATTAATTAAATGTGTCTGTGTACTTGTGTAGGAAAACTGATGTAAGTTATATACTTGTATGTCTACCACATTGTAAAAGTCCAGTAGGTGATGCAGTGAGACTATAACAGAAAGTTACAAAATCTGCAGTTATCAGTAGCCTAGGCACAATATCTTCAGTGATGTATGAGGACAGTGGCTATGTGAAATTATGTATTTAAATGTTGTGAAACATATGTACAACTTCAAAGGTCATAGTTACTGTTATTAATTAATTATTGTATAAAATAACACCATGGGTATCAATCCCATGATCAAGAGGACAGTGAGTACAAAGTCCAGTGAATTATCCCCAGAAGCTAATTCACACAGCCACTAAAGAATGTTTATAACAAAATATATATGATGTATATATGGGTTAAATAAATATTTGTGAAATCTGTAGGAATACTAAGAAATGCATAGAATATTAGCACTTACTATAAGGATCTATGGGCTGCCTCTGCACCTCATCAACCCTCCTTTGAAGCTCGACTGTGTTGCTGTGATGCAGGTGATCATAGCAGTGATGAACCTGTACGCCAGTGCTAAAGATCCCCATCCTTTTTCAGTGCTCCCTCGCAATCAGGTTCCACATGTTGATCATAGTGAAGTTCCTGGGCCTGGCTCTCATCCTCTGCTCCAATCCAGCATAGACTGTCAACATCTGGGTGGTCTGCTCCTCAGTCCAGATGGGCACACAGACACTTCACAGCCTCCTTGAAGTTGCCATCATGATTTGCAAGACTTTCAAATCTGAAAAACTGAAGCATAGTGAAGTGCACACTGAAGTACCAGTCAGTCTGCAGTTATCAATGGTCTGATCAGTATTTGGAAGTCGCACTGATATCATGTTCTAAGATTACTGGGTGATAATGGCCACATGCTACACATGGTACCATTTATTGAAACCTACTGGATGTCGGGGCGAGACACCTGCTTTTTTCAGAACAGAACAGTGTTTTATGCAGATGTTTGTAAAATGGATTCAAAAAACTTGAATTTTAATTAACCGCATTAATTATGTTATGTATGGCACAAATGGTATATAAAGCTGTGTGCACACAAGGTGCACTTTGATTCTATGAGTCTGAGTGTGAGACACATTGACAACTGGTGGAATTTCTGTTAATAATTTCCAAAGGTACTTGTTTAAAGTCACATTTAATCTGTATGTTAAGTTTTATAGAAGTTGTCATCATTTCCAAGAGTGATATTGTCTTAAAATGTATGCATACAGGTGTTGCTCTTCTAAATTGTTTAGTTCAGTCTCTTGTATAGACAGACATCCAGTATACGGAGGAGGATTTTGAGATCCTCTGCAATTTTTACTGGTAATTCGTGCACTCTGTGGTCTACCTACACAAACATATGGATTACAACAGTATCTGTATCTAGTATGTGATGTTGATGTTACAGATATTTGTTGACTCATGACTACTTAAAAAAAAAACAAAAAAAAAAACTTTTCAGCATATGTTCAAGAAGAAAAGCTCTAAAATATTGGAAACATTTTTAAACAAACATTCAGTAAATGCATGAACAGAAATTAAATAACATGCATTAACAATTGCTCATACACTTGCTAATTATCTTACCTTAATCTTAAAGTACAGGCAGAAAAGTGTTACAGCTTTACAAAGCTGGAATTACAACAACAATAAACAGCAGGGCCAGTTATTTCATTCACACATAGCCCCAGTCTCCACTGCCTACTGCACCCACAGTATCTCATTTGATCTTGTGAGGTTAAAAATAAAAAAAAAAAAAACAAAAGCAACAAAAAGGATGACACTGTCATTAAGGTAATTATTCTTTTTTCCACCTGTGGTTTGCAAATAGAGAGGTAGTATTTTCCTTAACTAGGATTTAGTTTGATCTGATCAGTAATAGTGTGTAAGGGTGGTTGCTTGTTGTTCTAAAGTGCACTTTTATGGCCCTGTTTATATTGTTTGCCATGAACAGGCTGGTTTAAAATTAAACAATACATATATTTTCCACACCTACTTCTAAGTATCTAAAAGCTGGTATGTTTAACATTGTTAAATATTTCTGTTTTTTTTTTTTTTTGTTGCTGAGGATAACTCATCTGTGATGAACAAAGACTTGTTGCATTAGAGTACTACATGGGTTTCATGATTTTTGAAAATTATTGTGATTGAGTTCATCAGCAAATTTTAGGACCACTAATTTCTCTTTTTTTATATTTTTTAACTGTTTTTTTCACTCACCCTCCATCTCTCTTGTAACTTAACTATGTCCAGTTAAAGTGCGGGAAGAGAATGCAAGAGTCTTCTTCTTCTTTCGGCTTTTCCCAGTTAGGGGTCGCCACAGCGGATCATCTGTCCGCTCATGATTGGCAGTGGAGTTTTACGGTGTTGACTTGCCAGCCTGGCACCCAACCTTCCACAGAAGGCACACACACATGCACGCAGTCACACCTAGGGCCAATTTGGAGTGTCCAATCCACCTACTGCATGTCTTTGGGATGTGGGAGGAAACCAGAGCAACCGGAAGAAACCCATGCGACCACAGGGGGGACATGCAGACTCCGCACAGAAGGCACCCCAGCCAAGAATCAAACCGGAGAACCTCTTGCTGTGAGGCAGCAACGCTAACTGCTGCACCACCGTGGCCACCCAAGAGAATGCAAGAGTAATAAGACTAATCAGCAGCTGTGTCATGTACTCAGATTACTTGACAGGCTGCTGACTTAACAGTTCTGTTGACTTCCAGTTTCCTGTGGTTAAAACCACAATGACTTCTGGGTATCTTCACTGATGCCTGTAGTCTTCCCAATCCAGACTGTTTTAAAAACAGCTAGTGACAAAAAGTTTTTTTTTTTCTTCAAAAGGAACTCGAGCACATATGCCTAGTGCTTCGATTTCTATATCACATCTCATCTTTGGCTTTTGCTATCAGTGTGTAAAAAATACTAATTCAATTCTTTTTTTTTTTCTGATAAAGTTGGAAGGCTGCAGCCCAACAGTCTAGTACCACAACCTGCCCCTGGCTGGTACTAGTTTGGGGGTTGCAAGTGTGCACCTCATCTTTAGACCTTTCTGTCTTGAAATGTCTGATGTAATATTATTGCATGAGTCCCTTATAGGAATGCCATTGATGACTTTGGCAGCAGCCAGTTAGGCCTTTTGTGGGTCTGTCCTGTCAATGGTTTATTTTCTGTGGCATGGAAACCACTATCAGAACACTCGCAGGTACCAACTAAGGCATCCAGAACTTTAACTAAAGGACATTTTCTAATTGAATTCTAGAAAGTAGTTTTCTAACTGTGCATACATATTAACACACACACACACACACACACACACACACACACACACACACACAGACACACACACACACACACACACACACACACACACACACACACACACACACTTGCTTGCAAAAGTAAAGGCATGCCCAAAAGAAGGTAAACAAAACAGACACTGTAGTTATATTAATAAACATAATAGTAATAATACATTAATTTAAATGGTGACAACTAATGACATGAATTACTTTTGAAAACATTTTTAAACTAATTTGCAAAAATAACCAGATGGAAAGACATATTCTATTTAAATCATTTAAAAGTTTGATTGTATTGTCATTCACAATCACTTCTGTATGAAAAAAAAAACTGTTGAAAGCTTTCCTGTCATTCAGTCTTGTCAAATCATTAGATTCCATTCCTACAGAGATCTTGTTTTATTTTATCTGAGATTGATTAATCTTAATATATATTACAGGATTATAAAACTGAAGCAAAAAGCAAGCTCATATGTCATAATAGTATGAATATGGTATGATAAAAGGTAAGTTCAAAGTTCATAATATTCAGTCCACAGAGAACAATTAGTTAAAATATTAATATAACCTTTAATCAGAGTTTATTGTTTGCATAATGATTTGTTCAAAGCTGTCCTTGTCAAAATAATGAAGGATGGAAAATGCTAAGTTAAAAAGTACCAGAGAAACCATCAGTAGAAGATCAGCAGGTTTTTAAAGGAGGGACAAGCATAATACAGCAGAATATTTATGTAATTGCAGCATTACATTTTGTTGCAAGAGGAAGAGATTCTGGTACACAACATTGTTAACATTTTTAATCTTAAATCTAGCAGTATCGGGTCTCAAGCCCTAATCAAACTGTTTCCCTCTTCCTAACTGCAGTCCATACCAAAAAAAGCCTGCTCTGCAGAGTATGTCTTCCACAATCAAATATTGTCACTTTGTGTTTATATTAATTCCATTATTAACACAGATTTACTAGCACAGGGAAAATTTAGAATAACATAAGCTTCTGAATGTTTAGAAACATTTCTACCTCATTCGCATGAGTATTTACACGTGTATATCAAATATTTGTCTTGCTACAAATTTTGCATAAGAAAGTTACTTTAATGTTGATTCCTAGCTTCCATTTTTGTAACCCCCATTCCTACCCCACCAAGTCCTGTCTTGTTTGCTAAAGCCTTTTAAGCTATCGCTTGTAGATTTTTACTACATCCACAAACAGATGAATGCTGGTCTTTGTGAAAACCCAAATTAAGTTTTGTATTAAAGTCATCTGGGACCAGTGGAAACTGCAGCATATATGGATATGGATATATCTTTTATTTTGCACTAATCTTGATGACTTTTAATAAAAGTTCTAAATGATAATAACACAGTAATAGCATTACTAAAGCATTTATACCTACTAGTTTATTCATTTATCAAGAAAGTGCAAGAAAAACTAAGTATGAAAAAGACAGTATTACCCCCTTGGGTACATTTTTCAGTAGTAAGGAGATCTAAAGGAATCCATTAAGAAAGCTGGTGATAATTCTAAACAGCTTGGTTGAGTGCCTCAGTGTAAAAGGAAGTGGTCACTCTGAGCTGCTTTAAGTTTAATATAGCTATAATTGATTGAAGCAGGACCAAACAGAAGGCAGGTAAATGCATACTGGAGAGCCACATCTGGGGATGAATCCAGCTATGAACGGTTTTCTTACTTTTTCAATTAGATCTTGAAATTGAGGACCATGATTCTGCTGTGGTTCTATTCCTTCACTGGTTTTATATGAAATTCTGCTTGTTCAGATACCATTGTTTCTTAGGGCTCTTCTCTGTGTAACATTTAACATAACTTAATGCATTCTTTGGTGTCACATACAGAAACAGCTCCTCATTGGTGGACTTTAACTTGTCTCTAACTGTATACTCTGTTTCTTCTACAACACTCAGAATAAGACAGCTTCCATTTCTAACTCTTATGTTTTTATTGCCTGCATCATATAAAAATCTTGCTTTGCTGTACAAAAAAAAAAAAAAAAAAAATGAAATAGAAGTCATTAACATGAGTATTAGGAAAAAGTACTCATAGTTTGATTGTTTTATTAACGTTTATGCAATTGCAACGGACATACTTTCTTCTATTTGCTTTTTCTATTTTGCTGGCTGACCATCAAGGCTCTCCATCCTGGACTCAAGAACATTTGCTCACCAGTGGTGGAAAGTCCCCAGATACACAAGGTCTAAGATCCATTGGTGGATGATATCATGGAAGTAGGCACTGGGGTTGTTTGTTCTTTTGCCAGCATCTAGCACCGAGGGAGCTTTTTGCATAACATGACCTAATCCATCCTCCAAATGTGATTTTGCCACGTTTTTACTGCAAAGATTGCCATGTGTTTTGTCCACCACTGTAGTCTTCAACATGTGCACTGGCAGGGGGTACCATCACTGACTTGGTCTATCACAAACATATTTTCCCTGCACCATCTCTCTGCATCCTGACATGCATCAAGACCCCAGCCAAGACTACATCAGCAGAGCAGTAGTGGGAAGGGCTGGCGTGGACACCCATCTATCTCCTTCAGGTTGGGCACACATCCTCCCTGCCTGTGCCATCAAACACCTGAGTCACCAGATGAACTGAGGTCCACCTGTGTTATAGTCAAGGCTTTATCTCTTTGCCACTGGATAGGCATTGTGAGAGCATATTTTTAAAGCCACAAAGTTATAGTAAGATTGAATTAGTAAACAATTTATTGTGAAGTACTATGCTGAAACCACTAACCCACAAGCTCAGAACTTGTACCTGGTGTGGTAGCTACCTGTCTGTTGCTTATAAAAGAATAAAATTATTTTTACCTTTAGAAGCAGTACATGCAAAACTTGTAAATCACTGAAGTCAGGAAATTTATGTCTGAAATATGCAGTAACAAATGTTCTTAAACTTGTTGTTCTTCTTCTTTCGGCTTTTCCCAGTTTGGGGTCGCCAGAACGGAACTCCAATCTGCTAATGATTGTCAGTAGATTTTTATGGTGCTGAGGTGCCAGTTCAATGCCCAACCTCTATGCATGTCTTTCAAACACCACTCGACAACGGGGAGGACATGCAGACTCCACACAGAAGGCGCTCCAGCCGAGAATCGAACGGGAGAACCTCTTGCTGTGAGGCAACAATGCTACCGCTGCACCACCACGGCTTCTACATAGGGAAATTTGTGCACAAGTGGAGATGAATACATCTGACACTGCATTAGTAAATGTACAGTGTATACTCAGAAGCACCATCCACAGCATCTGTAGTATCTTAACCTTTATAATTTTCTTTTTGTTACAATAATGCAAGTATAGAATATCAAATTCATAGGAATGCAACCATTTCAGCTTTGACTTTATTTCTAGTGGTTTCTACAGCTGAATACATCAGCTGCCGATATGGCCAAAACTAAACTTTGACTTAAATTGTGTGTCTCTAGTTGCAGAAAATAAAGTTGCTGCTATTGTTGCAGATGTAAAATGTGCTCCCCGGATGCCCTTCTGCATTGCACTTGTGAATTGTATCCTGATGCTGACTACCTGGGGCAATGCCCCTTGAATATGGACTGCTGTCGCATGCTGTTCTGCTGCTGAATTGGTTATACATAGAACTCTGCTAGTGACTTGTGACTAGCACCTTGCTGCTGCTGGGTCACTTTTGTATGAGAGCTATTTAAGTCCATAATGCATGGTAAATACTACTTAACATGCTGCTGCAGGATCACAGCTAGACATGCTTTGGATGAGTCATTCTTACACAGTGACCAATTCGATCACTACTACATAGTATCTTTCTACTGAGTAAGTACTATAAAGTACTTGGCTAGACCCATGCTGCATGGTACCTGTTACATAACAGCCTGCTTTGTGGTCATCCCTGCACAATACCTGCCTGGATCCCACATTATATGGCATGTTACTGTCAGATCAGTGCTGCATGGTACCATACTTCTAAGTCTCTAAGGCTGACAGATGGATCATTATTGAGCAGAAAAATGGTGCAACTCAATGGGTCTTGAATTTTAGCTGTATGCAACTGATATTATAAGAGCTGATTGTGCCATAGTCATCACAAACACTCATTCCAAAACCACATTCTACTTCTCTAAATATTTTGTGTCATGTGACTTGAAATACTTCCCACAGTCATTCATTTAAGATCAAAGGGTCTATCATGTTTGAATCTGTGGCTCTAGAACTTTTGACACTTAAAATGCAAAGTAGTGACAGTTCTGATATGTTAAACACCAAGTGCAGCTACTTCTGTCAAAGTTTATCTAGTTTATTGTTATCTGTGATAAATCTAAACACTACCACAAACCTGGAAAAAAAGACCTTATCAGAGCTGGAAAACTGTTTATGGAATGTTGACTCCTTGATCATGTGCTTGTACTTAATATGCCACAGGTACCACTCTCTTCACATAGGTATACATGAGATCTCAATTTATTATGTACAGGAGACAGAAAAAGGAAGAGACAGTATCCTTAACTAAGCAATTTCCTCTAAAATGCTAATGTGGTATTTTCTGCACACTACAATCAGTAAGGTGGATGATATCAAATGTGGCCTAAAATAGTTTTAAGTTGCTCTAAAGTCTGTATTAATAAATTTGAATTTCTCCCTAATGATATCCATAAGCTATAATAATACTAAGGTCTAGAAATATATATGTATGCAAGATCAGCATGGCTGCAACCAGGAAATGTAAAGGCTAATTCAAAATGAAATGACTAATTTGTTAACAAGGCAAGTAGATTGATTCAAACATCATCTTGTCTGCTACAAAATTCAATAACAGCCTTGACATAGAAAAGTCAGTTGGGGGTCAGAAAAGCCTACATGGTAATTTTTCATCGTGTGCATATATCGCGATGACAGAATACAGTCAAATTGTATCAAAAACTGTATTCCTCTGTGTAGATATATAGCAAATACCCTCCCTTGTGCTTATAACCTTGGGCTCCCCTTCAGTTTCCCCTGCCTACACAGTTACCAGCCATGTAGATTCAGTGATGTCAGCACAGTGAATATGCAAATGAGGTCAACATTTATTAGAATTGCTGAATTGCAAAACAATGTAGCAGTGTAGGGATGTTCACTTTGTGCAGGCACTTCCACCTTGTTTGTTTTCAATGGATGGCAACAGTGAATGATGACATCAGTGGAGTATCAGGTTACACTTACAGAGGTACACATGTAGGTCTGTGAAGGATGAAAGTCCATGTAAGCAGTGCACAATTCACAAGTGTGGTTTAATCCTCTTTATTTTTTTTAAATGTTTTGCTTCTGTCCACTTTAAGTTATTTTTTAATTATTTTTGTCATTGTTTGCGCCATATGGCTCTTAGCTCAATCAAGGGAAATGGAGGAATGAATGGCAGGTTTCTCTATGCTTGCCATGTAACTATTCATCTGGCAGCACATATATGTATAGGGCTGGAGTACAGATGGTCCTGGGTCCTAATACAGGGTGTGCAAACTGTAAATCACTTTTTGGGCATCCTGTTTGTGTGATATCAGAGAAATGGAGGAAAGTAATGGCTATATTGCCTGCGTTTACCTTATTTATGCATAGCTGCGTACAGGGGCATGGCTGTGCATACAAAGGTGCAGAAGTGTGCATCACACACTAATGAGAAGCAATGGCATTATCACACTCAGTTAAGCAGCAGGTGTGTTTCATAGGTGCTAATTACAACATAGCCAGGTGATTTTCAGCACAGTGGAGCTATTCAACAAACTATAAAGCATCCATGTAGCCTCCATTCTATTTTTCCTGAATACTTCAATAACATTGGAGTAGAGGCAAGGACTCCTTAAAGGGACACAGTGCTAGGGACTGCTGGAGCATTGCTTCATATGTATGTGCTACAGGCTGAAGACTATGCTGCTGGTGCTAGTGACTACAGGCCTAGACTGAGAAGAAGAAGAGTGTTCAGGGCCAGGGTAACTTTTCAGATGCTACATGACCTGGAGATTGTAGACCACTACAGGGTAGACAGGGACACATTGCAAAAACTCTGTGAGCTCTACCGCCCTCAACTCAGAACTGAAAGTTCAACTGCTGAATCCTACACTAAGGCACTGTACGAGCACATCCACTCATGCATGAACCATGCCATCCCAAATAGAACCAAGATGCTCTTATCCAAAAAAAGGAAGCCAATCTGGTGGTCCCCTGCCATAAACAAACTTTACAACAAAAGGAAGACATTGTTGCAGAAAAGAGGAAAATCCCAGGATACAAAAAACTCCCTTACCAGCCTCAGTAAGAAACTGAGATCCCTCATAAAATCCTCCAAAGCTAGTTACAAAAATAAAATTGCCAAAGATTCCAAAGACAACCACAAGACATTCTATAGCTATGTCAAGAATCTAAATGACAATGCTCAGATCTGCTCTGAGCTAAAACAGAATGGCATTAAATATACTGATCCCAAGGATATTGCCAATATCCTGACAGATCGATTCAGTGACAACTTCACCCCTCTCTCACCCCCTAAATGGAACATCTCAATACCAGAAGATTGCCAAATTCCGGTAATAATGGCCACACAGGTAAAAAACGCACTCTCCAAATCTAAGAATACAGCATCCATGGGACCAGATGACATCCCGGGCTGTGTACTACATGAACTACAATATGAACTGGCACCTCACCTAAGTGACATGTTTAATCATAGCCTCACCTCAGGTTTTGTGCCCACTGAGTGGTGCAGAGCTACAGTTATCCCACTCCACAAGGGGGGGGTCCACCTTGGATTCCGGAAACTACTGTCCCATCAGTCTGATGAGCCTTATCTGCAAGGCCATGGAGCATATTATCATGGAACTTATAAACAAAGACATTGGCAACCTTCAAACACTGGATCCCACCCAGTTTGGGTTTGTGAAGGGCTGATCTTGTCTCCTGAACCTGACTGACTTCTTTGAATCAGTCTCCAGAGCCATGGACTATCTAGACCTTGCCAAGGCCTTTGACACCACCCCCTACTCTGGAATCATAGATAAACTTACTAAGCTGGGCATTAATCCCGACATCACCCAATGGGTTGCTAACTGGCTTACTGATAGAACCCACACTGTAAAAGTAGCCGAATCCAAATCCAGCTCCAGACAAGTGACAAGTGGAGTACCTCAGGGTTCAGTCCTGGGACCGCTCTTATTTGGCATCTACTTCTCTGAAGTACACGCCAACACTAAGGGACTCTGGCTAACAAAGTTTGCAGATGGCTGCAAACTGGGAGCCATTATTGAATCCCCAAATGATGTAGATACTCTACAAAAGGGCTTTACAGAAACAGATGCCTGGTGCCAGAGCCATGGGCTCAAGCTTAATGCCAAGAAATGTATAGTTATCCCCTTTGGGAAAAAACATGTATCCATGAATTACCATATAGGTGGCAGTACACTAAACACCAAAAGTGTGATAAGAGACTTAGGGACACAGGTGGACAGTGGTCTCAGCTTCGATAACCACATCGCCACAACAGTCAGGAAATCCTTCTATGTGGCACACCTCATCAAATGTGTTTTTGACTGCTTGACATGTTTTACATGAAGCTGATTTTTACCAAGTGGACCTGAAATATTCAGCTTTACACATCAAGATCAAGGAAAAACATAAAATTCTCTAAAACTGTATGTATTTATGAACTGGCTAACTGAGTATCTGCTTTGGTCCAAAGATAATATGATCTATGCCAAAAGGTAAGAGGATCTTAACATTTTGCATAATGATAGATTATCTGTGGAAAGCAGTTAATAATATATTAACCAAAATTAATAAATTAGTAAATAATGAATGTAGCTCATGCACAGATACGTGTTTCCAGATCACAAAACTTGAGCAGGGTTCATCCTGTCTAGCAATCACATAACATTATCTTTATGTAATGTTTATTAAAGGCATCCATAGCAGTAGCTTTCAGAAGTGTGTAACATTTTGGGGTTGGGGCTGTGGCCAGGATGCTGACAGGCTAGCAACACAGTTTTCTTGCTCTGCTAATCTATTTTTATTTCTGACAGGATATTTTATTTTTATAAAATCATAAACCAATTTTTTAAACAAAATCAGTTACCTGATACTACATAGAAAATATCTAAAAATGTCTAAATATTTGATTTTTTCCTGTCAAATTATTAATTTGAAAGGTCTGTACCAGTAGCTGTGAAATGAGTCATACAAATACAATATCTCAGAGCTTGCCTTTAATGAAAGAATTTCACTCTGTTCTTTCTAACATATAAGAACTTTCTTTAAAAATGGACAGAATGCATAGCAAACTTGGCAGCTTCAAAAAAAATATACCAAACATTCTAAGGTCCTTCACTGGTCCAATTAAGTAATCCTACAAGTTAGCACAAAGCTATGTCAAATCCAGATGACCCATGAACAGATACAAGAGATTTTTAAAACAACAGAAAACTCAGATATCTGGAATGGAAGATGCCCTTAATGACATAGAAGGCATAGTATCCAAGGATGAAAATAACATCAAATGCCTGCTGTGACAGAATACCTTATTAATAAACAAAATTGATGACTTGGAGAATAGATCCAGGAGAAATAACATTCATATTTTTGGACTGCCTGAAAAAAAATTAGAAGGAAAAAATATGGTCAACTTTCTTACTGTCTGGCTTCCTAAGTCTCTGAATTTATCTGAAGCTATGGCATATGGCATACAAAGAACACACAGGTCTCTAGTTCCTACTTCATCAAAAACTATCTCTTCATTGAGATCAGTTAAGTTCTTCTCATCTCAAGACAAGGAGCTAATACTTAGAACATTCCCGTTCAAATCTATTAAACTGGGTGATAAGCTAAAAAGATTTGTAATAACTATTCCAAAGCTGTGATGACCAAAAGGAATAAATGTTTTGCCTCTTATAAAAGAACTTAAGAAAAGACAGTTTAAGGTGCATTTTCTCTTTCTTGCAAGGCTCAAAATATTCTTTCCAGATGAAATTAGACATTTTGAATACCTAGTATATGCATTGTCATTAAAAAAAACAATTCTAGACCAAACTGAAGGTATGGATTGGAAGAATAATACTTTGAAGAGACAAGCAGAAGTAAATACCTGGAAATCCAATGAAATGAAAAAGAAACTAAAGGACAAATGACTATTTGCTTTAGTATAACATTGATGTTAACTGCTTTAATAACAAAATTATTTTTCCATGACAAAGTTTGCCAATTCAGTTACTGGAGATATAACTGAAAGGAAGGAAACAATGGTTCACTTCTCTATAAAGTAAATAAATGCCACTTTTTATTTTCCTATATGTATTGCTAAGCTAATATTCTATGTTTTATTTTCCAATAAATGTATGCCTTAACTTAATAAATATTAGGAAATGAACTAATAATAAGCTTTCTTTACATATATATCCTGGTTTCCTTTCTTCATAAATGTGTCACATAAATCCTAAAGTGATAGTTCATGATAACATAACATAATAGCAAGCTACTCACAGTACATTAAATAAGTGTGTTGTGAATGGACTGAATGTTTATGGCGTTTTTAGTTTTTAATTCTTAATTCACATCATGGTTGATTGGAATATGTGAGGTGTTGTATGTATGACATTTGGATGTGTTTTCTCTAAGAGATGTCAGGCTGTTATGTTGTTAGGAGTGCTTTACTAATATAGTGATAAAATGGTGTGTGTGTAGTGTGCAGTGTGTATGAAGCTGTTTTCTTTTTTTCCTATTGGCTCTTTGTTTTTTCTCTTTTTTTTCTTATATAGTCTTATCTGGGATGTTTGATGCCAGTTTGTTGGGGAGAAGTTAGAAGAGGAGAACTACAGTATTGAAGAGTATTTCTGTGTTTTAACATTGGGGTTTCAACTTGAAACTTTCAGTTATTTATTTATTTATTTTTTTGTTCACCTTTCCCCTGCTTGGATAAATAAAAAAATAAATAAATTAAAAAAAGAGAGAGAGAGAGAGAGAGAGAGAGAGTTTAATAAATAGTTATAACAATAAAAATAAAATGCTAACAAGAAGTGTTACAGCATAGGTTCTTAACTAGCATAGAACAGGTTGGTTTTAACCACTTATTCTTTCTCAGTGTAACGTGAATAAAAGTTGTTTACTGACAGTGATATTTGCATTTCACAGAGCAGGTTTTAATAGAATGTTCCTTTTTTGCCCTTTTCTCTTAGGCGACAATTTATACAGAGTTCTGTGTGTGTGTGTGTGTGTGTGTGTGTGTGTGTGTGTGTGTGTGTGTGTGTGTGTGTGTGTGTGTGTGTGTGTGTTTAAGAGATACTGGATAAAATGTTGTTTTATGCTTGATTTTACACTAATTAAGTGCAAAATAGTAAGAATGTTTTAATTAACTTGTACTCTCTGTTACACTTACCTCAAAATTACTATTTTAACACTTGTAAAACCTGTATTTCTCTCTTTAAAATATATAATATATATTATAGTGCTGTGGTGCCATACTCAATGTAGAATTAATTTCTTCAATTCAATTTTTATCCTAAGATAGTATATTATTCAAATTGTATTCTGTTCTATTAATTTAAAAAAGGGAGGATGATCTGGTTTACGTCTGTTGATGTCAGCCCTTTGCTTGGTTGACTTGATCTGCATATGTGGACAATAGATATGTATATGTTTATGACAATGATCGTGGTGATGATCTGTGTTGGTTTCTGTGTGGATGTGCTTTTTCAGCAGGAAGTGAGGAGCTGAAATACATGACAATATTAAAAGCTCATGCTCTGAAATTTAATTAAAAGTCTGATGCATACTAAAGGAGAGACTGATATGAAAGTAATAGTATGTTTTCTGCTATGTCAGACAAAATTACACAGTCATTTTGATAAGGTGGGAATTTGTGTGTCTCTTAACACCGTAGTGGGTATGCTGCCAACCATATGCTATCCCTCAGTATAAATATAATTCTGGAAACATATTATTAATTATTTTAGACATCAAAGTTACTATTTTATTATTTTGTATCTCATAGTATGTTCTAGAGAATATAATATCTTATTTATAGAAAAGACACATTTTGAAAGATAATTGTATATGCAAGTCATTACAAATAGACAAAGTTTAGAGAAGTTTATTTATTGTTAAAAATATCATGTGTATGCCAAAATATCCAAGTATGAATGGTCTTGAAATCAGAACTGAGTTTAAATAGTTAACTAGTTTGCCACATTATCAATAATATATAATAGCATATTGGTAATATAGCATGATTGCTATAAACAATGTTATACGTATTGTCTTGTATCTGTTTTTAATCTCTTTTCTCAGAACTAAAATACATTGGATTTATTATGACAATATATAGGCTCTTATAAATAGAATAGAACTAAATGACTACAAAAATCTTCTGTACTTTACAGTTTATATGTTTTATAGCCAGCAAATGAGTGTTATAACCTGAATAATATGTATATACTAACTCCTTTAAACTTTGTTTAATGTCAGATCTTTCATATGTCATACCTTTAGAAGTAGTAGAGTGATGCTAGATACTTATTTTTGGGTAGGTGGTAGTGTTTGAATAAGATTGTCATTCAAACCAGGAGTTTTTAACTCCATGGTGCATGTATAGTAGTTTACAAATTAATTCTTATTTTTTCTTTTGGTGTGTACTATTCTTGATAGAAAGTTTACAGTTAACAATCTGAATTATCTTATATCTATGAGTAAACAGTTCAATAGATATAATACTATTTTTTCAGTATCATATTATTTACAAATGCATGAGGGTATTATATGCAATACCTATTTTTTCCTATTTTGGTAGTATGGCCAACTTGAAATGCATATCAATTAGTATCAATGGATTAAATAATGGTTGTAAAAGGGGTAGTTTATACAAATTGTTGAAAATATTTCATTTTAAGTTAGCTTTTTACAAGAAACACATCTAAGATTTGGACACACTTAATGCTAAACATTATTTTATATTAACTAGCTCTCTTTGTAAACAAAAGAGAAGAGGTGGTGGCTATTTTATGGAAAAATTCTTTGCCTCTACTTAAAATCCTGAATGCATTTTGTGATGAAAAAAGCATGTTTTGTTCAGTGACTTTAGAAATTCAAAGAAAACTATACATATGCACTTTTATTAATGTCTATTGGTTACCTGAATTGGGATTACAATCAGTTAAACAACAGATGGGAGAAATAATACTAATATCAAAGGTAAGCATTATTTGTGCAGGTTACTTTATTTGCATTCTGACAAGGATACAAACACTTGCTGTAAAAGGAAGAAAACTTTTTCAGTCAAGGCTTTGATGGAGTTCACTGATCTATATAATATGAGAGATATAAATGAGTTTTCAGTATCAGACTCACTATTCTTTACACATTTCTCACATAGGCATGGGACACAATCATGAATAGATAGAGTATATGTTTCAAATGAGATCACTAGTAGAATAGATAACATTAAAGTAGTCTCTTGCCCACTGTCAGATCATATGATAACATTTGAAGTTATATTGAATTCTACTAATAACATCCTAATTAAAAGGATTCCCACATATATAACCCATATGAAAGACGTTAAGGAGTTCTTTATAAAGAAATTCCAACTTTTATTGAAATTAATCATACAGTTAACACCTTAGAGATTTTTTATAGGATTCTTTAAAAGCATACCTTTTTGGCAGCATTACAAGTTGGTATGCACAAAAAAGAACAATTGGACAAAATTGATAGATTTACAGGAGAAAATTGCTAAAAAAGGTCAAAAACAAAATAATAGAATAAATAAATAGCTTAAACAATAAATATTTAGAAATTTTACAACAAAAAACTATAATAAGTTTGGTTACAAGAACAAAATGATTGTTAAATCTAACCACATCAAAGAATTATACTCCTTTAGTAGTAAAAAGAAGATTACAGAAATAGGAGATATTCTTGATGTTTTCAGGTCTCATTTTAATAAGATTATTCAACACAAACCAGCAATGGATGCACAAGATCTAATTAAAATATTTATTAAAATATACTGAAAATAGACTGTCAGAGGATCAAATAAAAATAATTGACACGTCTAGTTCAATGTCTGAACTCAAAATTCAAATTATTAATTTAAAACCAAACTAGGCAAATGGAAATGATGGTACAATAAATAAACTATATAAAATGATGACTAAGGATGCTTTGAGTATCTTACTGGAGGTATTTTCAAAAGTTAAAGGACTTAGAAATATACCACCATCCTGGAAATATACCCTAATATCCTCAGTGTTATGCATATAGACCAATTTTATTATTAAATGTAGATTATAACATATTTAAGGTAATCTATGCCTCTAGAATAAAACAATTTCTTCCGATGTTGATAATCAATCATCTGACTGGGTTTAGAATTAATAGTAATAATATCAATAATTGATTATACTAATAATTAAAAAAAATAATTAACTTTGGTTAATCTGGATATCAGTAGTGCAATTCAATTAATTGGGAGTACTTACTAGTAGTACTGAAGGAATGTAATTTTTTAAACAATTTCTTACAATTAATCAAACTTCTCTATAAAAATCCTTTGCATGCATTAAGATAGGCTCATATACTTCCCAATCAACCATGATTACTAAAGGTACTAAACAGGGTTTTCCCTTGTGCCCATAGCTTTTTACTCTAGTTATGTAAGCCTTTGCAAATTATATAAGATCAAATAAAAACATCAAAGCCATACATAATCCATATGAAAGGATTTAATCCCCAAAATACAATTATTTGCAGATGACATCCTTTTAACTTTGACTGATTGCAATTCTCTTATTGCTATATTCCAAGTAATATAAATATTCCAGAAGAAATCAGGATTCAGTTTTAATTTAAATAAGACTAAAATACAACTTGTTAATTATAATATTAATAACATAAATAAAAAATTACATAAATACATTGTAAAAGGGATAATCCTTGTCTGATAATGTTAAAGATATAAGAACCCTTCATTACAATAATAACTTAAATGCCATAAAACACACTCTTAATAAATGGAATATTTTTTTCACTATGGAAAAGAGACACTCTCCTTAATTAAAATTATTATCCTTCCTAAAATTCTACATATAATGCAATTTTTATCCCTCCACCTTCCCCCCTCCAAAAATATAAAATAGTATACTTCTTTGTTTCTGAGATATTTATGGTTTCCTAATAAGCCTAGAGTGGCTTTAAATAATTAGATTAGATTGGACATTGGGTGGTATTGGTCTTCCAGATTTAAAATTATATTCCTTATCCTCAATTGTTAAGACAATAATTTCTTGGTAAATAATTAAATTGCCAAATGGAAAGATATTCATGGAGGTATTTGGCATAAATCCAATAATTTAAGAAAATTATATCATGCTAAAATAGCTGTTAATAAATTTCATTGATAATAAAAGACTATTTTATAGAAAATAAAAACAAACCAGATAATGCTTATTATATTAATATGAAAATAACCTCCTTTAAATTTTTAATTTTCAGGAAATTTGAATATAAAGCATGGATTTTCTTTGTATTTCCAACTGCCTACCCTCACAATAATATTGTTATATTTAAATTATCAACGACCACATTTAAAGACAAAATAATCTTTTATACTGGTATCATTTACTAGATAATGGGAAGTTACAAAACGTTGACCGTATTTTAGCAAAGACATGTGGTTAGACATTCAGAATTGTAGACAATTGGTTGAACATAAGATTAATATAATGCAACCAATGGTTAGAAATTCGTTCATCACATTCAGTGATTTACTCATTGTTTTAATGCACCAGAATATAATTGGGAGGGGACTTCTATCTAAAATATATAAAGTACTTAAGAAATCAACAGTATGTCACAGAGAAAACTATTGGGATTATTTTACACTTGTTAATAATAAATCCCCAAGTGAAGATGATAAAAAAACCAATACTACAATCTTCAAAACAAACAACTTCATCACTAAGGTGGAGGATATTCTCTTGGAAGTTCTTACATAGAACCTTTACCACACAACATAAAGTTGAACTGATGTTTAATAAAGACATAGGATGCTGGAGATGTAAACTAAATGTTAAAGCTGACTGGCAGCATATGTATTACAATTGTATAAAACGTAAAACATACAGCAAACTCTCAGTTAACCAGAACTCAAGCAACCAGCACTCTCAAGCAGCCAGCAAAAATATATCAAAGAAATACAGCCCAATTTTCATGTGTTGCACTTTCTGTTTTCCACCCGCAGAAACATACCTTACGTTTTTAGAGTTTTAGAGTTTTAAAAAGGAAGATAGGAATAAATTCCCTCTCTCCCAAACCTTGAAACAAGTCAAACCAAACAAATAGTATAGGGTACAGTATTAGTCAGGCCTATTTTAAATAGTAACTCTCAAGCAACAGAACCAGCATCTACCAGTCCCCATGGGTGCCAGTTAACTGAGAGTTTACTGTATTGGGAAAATATGAATTCCCTTACAGTCAGTTTTTAATGATACATTTATGCTATCCAACTCTCTTATTTTATTTAATACACCTATTCCCACTTGTGTCATGAAAGTAAAATACCCTCTTTTATGAAGTATCTTATTAGCAAGAAAAGTCATCACCAAGAATTGGAAGAATCAGACTACTCCTACTATAAAGGAATTTGTACACTTAGCAACTGAAGCTTGTCATCTTCAACTTATCATGATCAAGACAAGAACATCTAGAAAAACCTCTTAGTGTAACGTAAGGTTGAAATTCAGAGAACTGCTGGATAAACAGACTTTAATAATTAACTAACAACTACTGTTATCACATATCATTTTTGTTTAAAAAGCTTTGTTTTATAGTAGACATCATTGTAAATAGTTGTTGTTTATTATTCTTTTAGATATGTATATCTGTTTTATATCTCTATTATCATATATTAATTTTTTATTGTTAAACATTTTCATTAAAACCAATTGAGAAAAAAGTGTGTAACATTTTATGGCTCAGAAAAAAAAAGTATATCATTATGATCTGATAGCTAGCCCTCCCCCTTCTTTTATTATTATTTCTCTTTTTGTTAATTTGCTTATTTTTTAGCTACTGTTTTTTTGAAATATTTTACCTGGGTTATTCTGCTAATTACATGATCCAACCCATGATGATTTTGATGGTGCAGTGGTGCAGCAGTTGCATTGGTGGCTCACAGCAAGAGGTTCTCTGGTTTGTTTCTCAGCTGGG